>NC_088413.1:2030743-2058243 GCF_034236695.1 Oncorhynchus nerka | reverse complement strand
TAGTGGTACTACTATAGACCAGAGCCCTATTCCCTATATAGTGCACTACTATAGACCAGAGCCCTATTCTCTATATAGTGCACTACTATAGACCAGAGCCCTGTTCCCTATATAGTGCACTACTATAGACCAGAGCCCTATTCCCTATATAGTGCACTACTATAGACCAGAGCCCTATTCCCTATATAGTGCACTACTATAGACCAGAGCCCTATTCCCTATATAGTGCACTACTATAGACCAGAGCCCTATTCCCTATATAGTGCACTACTATAGACCAGAGCCCTATTCCCTATATAGTGCACTACTATAGACCAGAGCCCTATTCCCTATATAGTGCACTACTAGTGACCAGAGCCCTATTCCAGACAGACAGACAGACAGACAGACAGACAGACAGACAGACAGACAGACAGACAGACAGAGAGAGATACCATTGTACACCATTGTAAATACAACCCATATTTATGCTTATTTATTTTATCTTGTGTCCTTTAACCATTTGTACATTGTTAAAACACTGTATATATATATAATATGACATTTGTCTTTACTGTTTTGAAACTTCTGTATGTGTAATGTTTACTGTTCATTTTTGTTGTTTTTCACTTTTATATATTCACTTTGTTTATTATCTACCTCACTTGCTTTGGCAATGTTAACACATGTTTCCCATGCCAATAAAGCCCTTGAATTGAATTGAATTATATTCTCTGTAGACAGACAGACAGACAGACAGACAGACAGACAGACAGACAGACAGACAGACAGACAGATCTATTCTCTGTGTACAGACAGACAGACAGACAGACAGACAGACAGACAGACAGATCTATTCTCTGTGTACTCAGAGCTCAGGACCTTAACTCTGTTTGTATGATATCAGTGTCCTCTGAATCCCTCCCACCTGTCTCTCTCTCCCACCTGTCTCTCTCTCTCCCACCTGTCTCTCTCTCTCCCACCTGTCTCTCTCTCTACCATCTCTCTCTCCCACCTGTCTCTCCCTCCCACCTGTCTCTCTCTCCCACCTGTCTCTCTCTCCCACCTGTCTCTCTCTCCCACCTGTCTCTCTCTCCCACCTGTCTCTCCCTCCCACCTGTCTCTCCCTCCCACCTGTCTCTCCCTCCCACCTGTCTCTCCCTCCCACCTGTCTCTCTCTCCCACCTGTCTCTCTCTCTTCCACCTGTCTCTCTCTCTACCATCTCTCTCTCCCACCTGTCTCTCTCTCCCACCTGTCTCTCTCTCTACCATCTCTCTCTCCCACCTGTCTCTACCTCCCACCTGTCTCTCCCACCTGTCTCTCTCTCCCACCTGTCTCTCCCTCCCACCTGTCTCTCCCTCCCACCTGTCTCTCTCTCTACCATCTCTCTCTCCCACCTGTCTCTCTCTCCCACCTGTCTCTCCCTCCCACCTGTCTCTCTCTCTACCATCTCTACTTTCCACCTGTCTCTCTCTCCCACCTGTCTCTCCCTCCTGTCTGTCTCTCCCTCCCGTCTGTCTCTCCCTCCCGTCTGTCTCTCCCTCCCGTCTGTCTCTCCCTCCCGTCTGTCTCTCCCTCCCGCCTGTCTCTCCCTCCCGCCTTTCTCTCCCTCCCGCCTTTCTCTCCCTCCCGCCTGTCTCTCTCTCCCGCCTGTCTCTCCCTCCCGCCTGTCTCTCCCTCCCACCTGTCTGTCTCTCCCTCCCACCTGTCTGTCTCTCCCTCCCGCCTTTCTCTCCCTCCCGCCTTTCTCTCCCTCCCGCCTGTCTCTCTCTCCCACCTGTCTCTCTCTCCCACCTGTCTCTCCCTCCCACCTGTCTGTCTCTCCCTCCCACCTGTCTGTCTCTCCCTCCCACCTGTCTGTCTCTCCCTCCCTCCCTACTATTTTCTCTCCTATTTTCCTTCCCTCTCCGTCTTGGCTGTGACTGTGTGAACCTTGACCTCTGACCTGATTCCATGTTAAATCACATGACCCATGGAATGTTCTATTGGGAATTTTTCATGTTGTCAGCAAGCTGGTTCATGTCTCTTTAGGTTGACTGGCTGACTGGTTAGCTGGCTGGCTGACTGAGACTTGCTGACTGGCTTGCTGGCTGACTGAGACTTGCTGACTGGCTGACTGGCTGGCTGGCTGACTGGCTGACTGGATGACTGGATGACTGACTCACTGACTGGATGACTGACTGGCTGACTGGCTGACTGGCTGGCTTAGACATTCTGACTGACTGGCTGACTGACTGGCTGACTGACTGGCTGACTGACTGGCTGAGACTTCCTGACTGACCGACTTGATGTCTGGCTGGTTGACTGTCTGACTGCTCCAGTCTCACTGCTGTCTACGAGGAGTGGGTCTCACACACACACACACACACACACACACACACACACACACACACACAACATCATGAGACATTTATGAAGATACGCGTTAGTGAATCCATTTCTACAGTCACACAATCCATTTCTACAGTCATACAATCCATTTCTACAGTCGTACAATCCATTTCTACAGTCACACAATCCATTTCTACAGTCACACAATCCATTTCTACAGTCACACAATCCATTTCTACAGTCACACAATCCATTTATACAGTCACACAATCCATTTATACAGTCACACAATCCATTTCTACAGTCACACAATCCATTTCTACAGTCACACAATCCATTTCTACAGTCACACAATCCATTTCTACAGTCATACAATCCATTTCTACAGTCACACAATCCATTTCTACAGTCATACAATCCATTTCTACAGTCACACAATCCATTTCTACATTCTACAGTCACACAATCCATTTCTACAGTCACACAATCCATTTCTACAGTCACACAATCCATTTCTACAGTCATACAATCCATTTCTACAGTCACACAATCCATTTCTACATTCTACAGTCGTACAATCCATTTCTACAGTCATACAATCCATTTCTACATTCTACAGTCACACAATCCATTTCTACAGTCACACAATCCATTTCTACATTCATACAATCCATTTCTACAGTCATACAATCCATTTCTACAGTCACACAATCCATTTCTACATTCTACAGTCATACAATCCATTTCTACAGTCACACAATCCATTTCTACATTCTACAGTCATACAATCCATTTCTACAGTCACACAATCCATTTCTACATTCATACAATCCATTTCTACAGTCATACAATCCATTTCTACAGTCATACAATCCATTTCTACAGTCATACAATCCATTTCTACAGTCACACAATCCATTTCTACATTCTACAGTCATACAATCCATTTCTACAGTCACACAATCCATTTCTACAGTCACACAATCCATTTCTACAGTCATACAATCCATTTCTACAGTCACACAATCCATTTCTACAGTCATACAATCCATTTCTACATTCTACAGTCACACAATCCATTTCTACAGTCACACAATCCATTTCTACAGTCACACAATCCATTTCTACAGTCATACAATCCATTTCTACAGTCATACAATCCATTTCTACATTCTACAGTCACACAATCCATTTCTACAGTCACACAATCCATTTCTACAGTCACACAATCCATTTCTACAGTCATACAATCCATTTCTACATTCTACAGTCACACAATCCATTTCTACAGTCATACAATCCATTTCTACAGTCATACAATCCATTTCTACAGTCATACAATCCATTTCTACAGTCACACAATCCATTTCTACAGTCACACAATCCATTTCTACAGTCACACAATCCATTTCTACAGTCATACAATCCATTTCTACAGTCATACAATCCATTTCTACAGTCACACAATCCATTTCTACAGTCACACAATCCATTTCTACAGTCACACAATCCATTTCTACAGTCATACAATCCATTTCTACAGTCATACAATCCATTTCTACATTCTACAGTCACACAATCCATTTCTACAGTCACACAATCCATTTCTACAGTCACACAATACATTTCTACAGTCACACAATACATTTCTACAGTCGTACAATCCATTTCTACAGTCACACAATCCATTTCTACAGTCACACAATCCATTTCTACAGTCACACAATCCATTTCTACAGTCACACAATCCATTTCTACAGTCATACAATCCATTTCTACAGTCACACAATCCATTTCTACATTCTACAGTCGTACAATCCATTTCTACAGTCATACAATCCATTTCTACATTCTACAGTCACACAATCCATTTCTACAGTCACACAATCCATTTCTACATTCATACAATCCATTTCTACAGTCATACAATCCATTTCTACAGTCATACAATCCATTTCTACGGTCATACAATCCATTTCTACAGTCACACAATCCATTTCTACATTCTACAGTCATACAATCCATTTCTACAGTCACACAATCCATTTCTACAGTCACACAATCGATTTCTACAGTCACACAATCCATTTCTACATTCTACAGTCGTACAATCCATTTCTACAGTCACACAATCCATTTCTACAGTCACACAATCCATTTCTACAGTCATACAATCCATTTCTACAGTCACACAATCCATTTCTACAGTCACACAATCCATTTCTACAGTCACACAATCCATTTATACAGTCACACAATCCATTTCTACAGTCACACAATCCATTTCTACAGTCACACAATCCATTTCTACAGTCACACAATCCATTTCTACAGTCACACAATCCATTTCTACAGTCACACAATCCATTTCTACAGTCATACAATCCATTTCTACAGTCACACAATCCATTTCTACAGTCATACAATCCATTTCTACAGTCACACAATCCATTTCTCACAACATTTCTACAGTCACACAATCCATTTCTACAGTCACACAATCCATTTCTACAGTCACACAATCCATTTCTACAGTCATACAATCCATTTCTACAGTCACACAATCCATTTCTACATTCTACAGTCGTACAATCCATTTCTACAGTCACACAATCCATTTCTACAGTCACACAATCCATTTCTACATTCATACAATCCATTTCTACAGTCATACAATCCATTTCTACAGTCATACAATCCATTTCTACAGTCACACAATCCATTTCTACATTCTACAGTCATACAATCCATTTCTACAGTCACACAATCCATTTCTACATTCTACAGTCATACAATCCATTTCTACAGTCACACAATCCATTTCTACATTCATACAATCCATTTCTACAGTCATACAATCCATTTCTACAGTCATACAATCCATTTCTACAGTCATACAATCCATTTCTACAGTCACACAATCCATTTCTACATTCTACAGTCATACAATCCATTTCTACAGTCACACAATCCATTTCTACAGTCACACAATCCATTTCTACAGTCATACAATCCATTTCTACAGTCACACAATCCATTTCTACAGTCATACAATCCATTTCTACAGTCACACAATCCATTTCTACAGTCACACAATCCATTTCTACAGTCACACAATCCATTTCTACAGTCATACAATCCATTTCTACAGTCATACAATCCATTTCTACATTCTACAGTCACACAATCCATTTCTACAGTCACACAATCCATTTCTACAGTCACACAATCCATTTCTACAGTCATACAATCCATTTCTACATTCTACAGTCACACAATCCATTTCTACAGTCATACAATCCATTTCTACAGTCATACAATCCATTTCTACAGTCATACAATCCATTTCTACAGTCATACAATCCATTTCTACAGTCACACAATCCATTTCTACAGTCACACAATCCATTTCTACAGTCATACAATCCATTTCTACAGTCACACAATCCATTTCTACAGTCACACAATCCATTTCTACAGTCACACAATCCATTTCTACAGTCACACAATCCATTTCTACAGTCACACAATCCATTTCTACAGTCATACAATCCATTTCTACAGTCACACAATCCATTTCTACAGTCACACAATCCATTTCTACAGTCACACAATCCATTTCTACAGTCACACAATCCATTTCTACAATCCATTTCTACAGTCACACAATCCATTTCTACAGTCACACAATCCATACAGTCACACAATCCATTTCTACAGTCACACAATCCATTTCTACAGTCACACAATCCATTTCTACAGTCATACAATCCATTTCTACAGTCACACAATCCATTTCTCACACAACATTCTACAGTCTACAGTCACAATCCATTTCTACAGTCATACAATCCATCATACAATCCATTTCTACAGTCACACAATCCATTTCTACAGTCACACAATCCATTTCTACAGTCATACAATCCATTTCTACAGTCATACAATCCATTTCTACAGTCATACAATCCATTTCTACAGTCATACAATCCATTTCTACAGTCACACAATCCATTTCTACATTCTACAGTCACACAATCCATTTCTACAGTCATACAATCCATTTCTACAGTCACACAATCCATTTCTACAGTCATACAATCCATTTCTACAGTCATACAATCCATTTCTACAGTCACACAATCCATTTCTACATTCTACAGTCACACAATCCATTTCTACAGTCATACAATCCATTTCTACAGTCACACAATCCATTTCTACAGTCACACAATCCATTTCTACAGTCATACAATCCATTTCTACAGTCACACAATCCATTTCTACAGTCATACAATCCATTTTTCATTTCTACACACAATCCATTTCTACAGTCACACAATCCATTTCTACAGTCACACAATCCATTTCTACAGTCACACAATCCATTTCTACAGTCACACAATCCATTTCTACAGTCACACAATCCATTTCTACAGTCATACAATCCATTTCTACATTCTACAGTCATACAATCCATTTCTACATTCTACAGTCACACAATCCATTTCTACAGTCATACAATCCATTTCTACAGTCACACAATCCATTTCTACAGTCACACAATCCATTTCTACAGTCACACAATCCATTTCTACAGTCACACAATCCATTTCTACAGTCATACAATACATTTCTACAGTCATACAATCCATTTTCCTACATTCTACAGTCACACAATCCATTTCTACAGTCACACAATCCATTTCTACATTCTACAGTCACACAATCCATTTCTACAGTCACACAATCCATTTCTACATTCTACAGTCACACAATCCATTTCTACAGTCATACAATCCATTTCTACAGTCACATACAATCCATTTCTACAGTCATTTCTACAGTCAATCCATTTCTACAGTCACACAATCCATTTCTACAGTCACACAATCCATTTTACAGTCACACAATCCATTTCTACAGTCACACAATCCATTTCTACAGTCACATACAATCCATTTTACAGTCATACAATCCATTTCTACAGTCACACAATCCATTTCTACATTCTACAGTCATACAATCCATTTCTACAGTCACACAATCCATTTCTACAGTCACACAATCCATTTCTACAGTCATACAATCCATTTCTACAGTCACACAATCCATTTCTACAGTCACACAATCCATTTCTACAGTCACACAATCCATTTCTACAGTCACACAATCCATTTCTACAGTCACACAATCCATTTCTACAGTCACACAATCCATTTTTCACACAATCCATTTCTACAGTCACACAATCCATTTTACAGTCACACAATCCATTTCTACAGTCACACATTCCATTTCTACAGTCACACAATCCATTCTACAGTCACACAATCCATTTCACACAATACATTTTCACTTAGTGGTTTTTATCAATCTAATGACATAACAGCATAATGTGAGGGTGGGTGAGGGGGGGAACAAAGTCAATGAAATCTTACTGGACATTGTTTTGGGAACAGTCATTAACAGTTTCAGAGCTAGCAGTGAGTGGTAATGTAATATTCAGCCGTCCCTCATGGTAGGACAGAGCTCATGGCAGTGAGTTGGTAATGTCTAGTTCAGCTGTTCCTCATGGTAGGACAGAGCTACAGTGAGTGTAATGTATAGTTCAGCTGTTCCTCATGGTAGGACAGAGCAGTGAGTGGTAATGTAATATTCAGCTGTTCCTCATGGTAGGACAGAGCTAGCAGTGAGTGGTAATGTATAGTTCAGCTGTTCCTCATGGTAGGACAGAGCTAGCAGTGAGTGGTAATGTATAGTTCAGCTGTTCCTCATGGTAGGACAGAGCAGTGAGTGGTAATGTAATGTTCAGCTGTTCCTCGTGGCAAGACAGAGCTAGCAGTGAGTGGTAATGTATAGTTCAGCTGTTCCTCATGGTAGGACAGAGCAGTGAGTGGTAATGTCTAGTTCAGCTGTTCCTCATGGTAGGACAGAGCTAGCAGTGAGTGGTAATGTCTAATTCAGCTGTTCCTCATGGTAGGACAGAGCAGCAGTGAGTTGTAATGTATAGTTCAGCTGTTCCTCATGGTAGGACAGAGCTAGCAGTGAGTGGTAATGTATAGTTCAGCTGTTCCTCATGGTAGGACAGAGCAGCAGTGGTAATGTAATGTTCAGTGGACAGATGCAGTGAGTGGTAATGTATAGTTCAGCTGTTCCTCATGGTAGGACAGAGCAGTGAGTGGTAATGTATATTCAGCTGTTCCTCATGGTAGGACAGAGCTAGCAGTGAGTGGTAATGTAATATTCAGCTGTTCCTCATGGTAGGACAGAGCTAGCAGTGAGTGGTCATGTAATATTCAGCTGTTCCTCATGGTAGGACAGAGCTAGCAGTGAGTGGTAATGTAATATTCAGCTGTTCCTCATAGTAGGACAGAGCTAGCAGCGAGTGGTAATGTAATATTCAGCTGTTCCTCATGGTTGGACAGAGCTAGCAGTGAGTGGTAATGTATAGATCAGCTGTTCCTCATGGTAGGACAGAGCAGTGAGTGGTAATGTAATATTCAGCTGTTCCTCATGGTAGGACAGAGCTAGCAGTGAGTGGTAATGTAATATTCAGCTGTTCCTCACGGTAGGACAGAGCTAGCAGTGAGTGGTAATGTAATATTCAGCTGTTCCTCATGGTAGGACACAGCAGTGAGTGGTAATGTATAGTTCAGCTGTTCCTCATGGTAGGACAGAGCAGTGAGTGGTAATGTAATATTCAGCCGTTCCTCATGGTAGGACAGAGCAGTGAGTGGTAATGTATAGTTCAGCTGTTCTTCATGGTAGGACAGAGCTAGCAGTGAGTGGTAATGTATAGTTCCTCATGGTAGGACAGAGCTAGCAGTGATTGGTAATGTATAGTTCAGCCCTTCCTCATGGTAGGACAGAGCAGTGAGTGGTAATGTAATATTCAGCTGTTCCTCATGGTAGGACAGAGCTAGCAGTGAGTGGTAATGTATAGTTCAGCCCTTCCTCATGGTAGGACAGAGCTAGCAGTGAGTGGTAATGTATAGTTCAGCTGTTCCTCATGGTAGGACAGAGCTAGCAGTGAGTGGTAATGTATAGTTCAGCTGTTCCTCATGGTAGGACAGAGCAGTGAGTGGTAATGTATAGTTCAGCTGTTCCTCATGGTAGGACAGAGCTAGCAGTGAGTGGTAATGTAATATTCAGCCCTTCCTCATGGTAGGACAGAGCAGTGAGGAAGTGGAACTGACAGGCAAAACGTGTGAACGATATCAGGGCACATCGGCTCCTCTGATAGACCTGATCCTCTCTCAATCAGATGACTTGAGACACAGTTGACCCAGCTGGCTGGCTGACTGGCTGACTGACTGGCTGACTGGCTGACTGACTGGCTGACTGACTGGCTGGCTGGCTGACTGGCTGGCTGGCTGACTGGCTGGCTGACTGGCTGGCTGACTGACTGGCTGGCTGACTGGCTGGCTGGCTGACTGACTGACTGGCTGACTGACTGGCTGACTGGCTGGCTGACTGGCTGACTGGCTGACTGACTGACTGACTGGCTGACTGGCTGACTGGCTGACTGACTGGATGGCTGACTGACTGACTGGCTGGCTGACTGGCTGACTGACTGACTGACTGACTGACTGGCTGGCTGACTGACTGACTGACTGGCTGGCTGACTGACTGGCTGACTGACTGGCTGACTGACTGGCTGACTGGGCACATCGGCTGCTCTGATAGACCATTTGACAGAAGTACCCGAAAGTATCGATGCTACTAAACGGTTAATGTTTTAGTACCATGCTGTACTACCACACACACACACACACACACACTACACACACACACACACACTACACACACTACACACACACACTACACTACACACACTACACTACACACACTACACACTACACACACTACACACACTACACACACTACACACACACACACACACACACACACACACACCATGACTGGGGTTAGTCACGCTAACTTCCTGTTCTCAACGGTTGTTCCTGTGAACTTGTGTTTGTGTGACTGAGACACACTAGTGGAGTCTCACATGGCATCCTATTCCCTAAAGGGCCTATAGTAGTATACTACCATATAGGGCCCTGGTCTATAGTAGGACACTACCCTGGTCTATAGTAGGACACTACCCTGGTCTATAGTAGTACACTACCCTGGTCTATAGTAGTATACTACCATATAGGGCCCTGGTCTATAGTAGTACACTACCCTGGTCTATAGTAGTACACTACCCTGGTCTATAGTAGTATACTACCCTGGTCTATAGTAGTATACTACCCTGGTCTATAGTAGTACACTACCCTGGTCTATAGTAGTACACTACCCTATAGGGCCCTGGTCTATAGTAGTACACTACCCTATAGGGCCGTGGTCTATAGTAGTACACTACCCTGATCTATAGTAGTATACTACCCTGGTCTATAGTAGTACACTACCCTGGTCTATAGTAGTACACTACCCTGGTCTATAGTAGTACACTACCCTGGTCTATAGTAGTACACTACCCTGGTCTATAGTAGTATACTACCCTGGTCTATAGTAGTACACTATCCTGGTCTATAGTAGTACACTACCCTGGTCTATAGTAGTATACTACCCTGGTCTATAGTAGTACACTACCCTGGTCTATAGTAGTATACTACCCTATAGGGCCCTGGTCTATAGTAGTATACTACCCTGGTCTATAGTAGTATACTACCCTGGTCTATAGTAGTATACTACCCTGGTCTATAGTAGTATACTACCCTGGTCTATAGTAGTATACTACCCTGGTCTATAGTAGTATACTACCCTGGTCTATAGTAGTATACTACCCTGGTCTATAGTAGTATACTACCCTGGTCTATAGTAGTACACTACCCTGGTCTATAGTAGTACACTACCCTGGTCTATAGTAGTACACTATCCTGGTCTATAGTAGTACACTACCCTGGTCTATAGTAGTATACTACCCTGGTCTATAGTAGTATACCACACCTGGTCTATAGTAGTATACTACCCTGGTCTATAGTAGTATACTACCCTGGTCTATAGTAGTACACTACCCTGGTCTATAGTAGTACACTACCCTGGTCTATAGTAGTACACTACCCTGGTCTATAGTAGTACACTACCCTGGTCTATAGTAGTACACTACCTGGTCTATAGTAGTACACTACCCTGGTCTATAGTAGTACACTACCCTGGTCTATAGTAGTATACTACCCTGGTCTATAGTAGTATACTACCCTGGTCTATAGTAGTACACTACCCTGGTCTATAGTAGTATAATACCCTGGTCTATAGTAGTACACTACCCTGGTCTATAGTAGTACACTACCCTGGTCTATAGTAGTACACTACCCTGGTCTATAGTAGTATACTACCCTATAGGGTCCTGGTCTATAGTAGTACACTACCCTGCTCTATAGTAGTATACTACCCTGGTCTATAGTAGTATACTACCCTCTATAGTAGTATACTACCCTGGTCTATAGTAGTATACTACCCTGGTCTAGAGTAGTATACTACCCTGGTCTATAGTAGTATACCACCCTGGTCTATAGTAGTATACTACCTGGTCTATAGTAGTATACTACCCTGGTCTATAGTAGTACACTACCCTGGTCTAAAGTAGTACACACCCTGGTCTATAGTAGTACACTACCCTGGTCTATAGTAGTAGACTACCCTGTCTATAGTAGTATACTACCCTGGTCTATAGTAGTATACCACCCTGGTCTATAGTAGTATACTACCTGGTCTATAGTAGTATACTACCCTGGTCTATAGTAGTACACTACCCTGGTCTATAGTAGTACACTACCTGGTCTATAGTAGTACACTACCCTGGTCTATAGTAGTACACTACCCTGGTCTATAGTAGTACACTACCTGGTCTATAGTAGTACACTACCCTGGTCTATAGTAGTATACTACCCTGGTCTATAGTAGTACACTATCCTGGTCTATAGTAGTACACTACCCTGGTCTATAGTAGTACCACTACCCTGGTCTATAGTAGTACACTACCCTGGTCTATAGTAGTATACTACCCTATCTAGGGCCCTGGTCTATAGTAGTATACTACCCTGGTCTATAGTAGTATACTACCCTGGTCTATAGTAGTATACTACCCTGGTCTATAGTAGTATACTACCCTGGTCTATAGTAGTATACCACCCTGGTCTATAGTAGTATACTACCCTGGTCTATAGTAGTATACTACCCTGGTCTATAGTAGTACACTACCCTGGTCTATAGTAGTACACTACCCTGGTCTATAGTAGTACACTACCCTGGTCTATAGTAGTACACTACCCTGGTCTATAGTAGTATACTACCTGGTCTATAGTAGTATACCACCCTGGTCTATAGTAGTATACTACCCTGGTCTATAGTAGTATACTACCCTGGTCTATAGTAGTACACTACCTGGTCTATAGTAGTACACTACCCTGGTCTATAGTAGTACACTACCCTGGTCTATAGTAGTACACTACCCTGGTCTATAGTAGTACACTACCCTGGTCTATAGTAGTACACTACCCTGGTCTATAGTAGTACACTACCCTGGTCTATAGTAGTATACTACCCTGGTCTATAGTAGTATACTACCCTGGTCTATAGTAGTACACTACCTGGTCTATAGTAGTATAATACCCTGGTCTATAGTAGTACACTACCCTGGTCTATAGTAGTACACTACCTGGTCTATAGTAGTACACTACCCTGGTCTATAGTAGTATACTACCCTATAGGGTCCTGGTCTATAGTAGTACACTACCCTGCTCTATAGTAGTATACTACCCTGGTCTATAGTAGTATACTACCCTGGTCTATAGTTCAATACTACCCTGGTCTATAGTAGTATACTACCTGGTCTATAGTAGTATACTACCCTGGTCTATAGTAGTATACCACCCTGGTCTATAGTAGTATACTACCCTGGTCTATAGTAGTATACTACCCTGGTCTATAGTAGTACACTACCCTGGTCTATAGTAGTACACTACCCTGGTCTATAGTAGTACACTACCCTGGTCTATAGTAGTACACTACCCTGGTCTATAGTAGTACACTACCCTGGTCTATAGTAGTATACTACCCTGGTCTATAGTAGTATACCACCCTGGTCTATAGTAGTATACTACCCTGGTCTATAGTAGTATACTACCCTGGTCTATAGTAGTACACTACCCTGGTCTATAGTAGTACACTACCCTGGTCTATAGTAGTACACTACCCTGGTCTATAGTAGTACACTACCCTGGTCTATAGTAGTACACTACCCTGGTCTATAGTAGTACACTACCCTGGTCTATAGTAGTACACTACCCTGGTCTATAGTAGTACACTACCCTGGTCTATAGTAGTATACTACCCTGGTCTATAGTAGTATACTACCCTGGTCTATAGTAGTACACTACCCTGGTCTATAGTAGTATAATACCCTGGTCTATAGTAGTACACTACCCTGGTCTATAGTAGTACACTACCCTGGTCTATAGTAGTACACTACCCTGGTCTATAGTAGTATACTACCCTATAGGGTCCTGGTCTATAGTAGTACACTACCCTGCTCTATAGTAGTATACTACCCTGGTCTATAGTAGTATACTACCCTGGTCTATAGTAGCATACCTCCCTGGTCTATAGTAGCATACCTCCCTGGTCTATAGTAGCATACCTCCCTGGTCTATAGTAGTATACTACCCTATAGGGCCCTGGTCTATAATAGTATAGAGACCCTTTGTCTGTTAGAGAGAACACACACACACACACACAGTGAGAACACACACACACACACAAACACACACACAGTGAGAACACACACACACACACACACACACACACACAGTGAGAACGAACACACACGAACACGAACACACACGAACACACACACACACACACACACACCGTGAGAACACACACACAGTCTCTCTATCAATCTGTCTCTCCCTACCGTCTCTCTCCCTCTACATTACCTACTGTAGAATATATTTAGCTCGGCCTCAGATAGCTGAAGTCAGCCAGTCAGCCAGCCAGTCAGTCAGCCAGTCAACCAACCAGTCAGTCAGTCCGCCAGCCAGTCAGTCAGTCATTGTGAAAGAGAACACAACATTACACAACCATCCCAAGACAAGACCAGACCTGACCCTGTTTGATATGTTTACAACCAGCCAGCCAGTCAACCAACCAGCCAGCCAGCCAGCCAGCCAATCAGCCAGCCAGTTAGTCAACCAACCAGCCCGCCAGTCAGCCAACCAGTCAGCCAGCCAGTCAACCAGCCAGTCAGCCAGCCAGCCAGTCAACCAACCAGCCAGCCAGTCAACCAACCAACCAGTCAGCCAGTCAGCCAGCCAGCCAGCCAGTCAGTCAGTCAACCAACCAGTCAGTCAGCCAGTCAACCAACCAGTCAACCAGCCAGTCAGCCAGCCAGTCAGTCAACCAGCCAACCAGTCAGTCAACCAGCCAGTCAACCAACCAGCCAGCCAGCCAGCCAGTTAGTCAGCCAACCAGTGTGCCACTCCTATGATCTGATGTTTAGGCAGGGAAAACAGGCAGGCCAATCACATTACCTCATGGTGAGTCACCACGCCTGTTTGTAGCGCCTTTCTGTCGGACTCCCTTTCAGTTTGGTGCAACAAATACTGTCCCGTCAGAAACTCAACACTGCCTTCGGAACGTATTCACACCCCTTATTCCACATTATGTACTTAGTGTCTGAATTCAAAACTCAACACTGCCTTCAGAACTTATTCACACCCCTTATTCCACATTATGTACTTAGTGTCTGAATTCAAAACTCAACACTGCCTTCAGAACGTATTCACACCCCTTATTCCACATTATGTACTTAGTGTCTGAATTCAAAACTCAACACTGCCTTCGGAACGTATTCACACCCCTTATTCCACATTATGTACTTAGTGTCTGAATTCAAAACTCAACACTGCCTTCAGAACTTATTCACACCCCTTATTCCACACTATGTACTTAGTGTCTGAATTCAAAACTCAACACTGCCTTCAGAACGTATTCACACCCCTTATTCCACATTATGTACTTAGTGTCTGAATTCAAAACTCAACACTGCCTTCAGAACTTATTCACACCCCTTATTCCACATTATGTACTTAGTGTCTGAATTCAAAACTCAACACTGCCTTCAGAACTTATTCACACCCCTTATTCCACATTATGTACTTAGTGTCTGAATTCAAAACTCAACACTGCCTTCAGAACTTATTCACACCCCTTATTCCACATTATGTACTTAGTGTCTGAATTCAAAACTACCATAATGACAACACTGCCTTCAGAACTTATTCACACCCCTTATTCCACATTATGTACTTAGTGTCTGAATTCAAAACTCAACACTGCCTTCAGAACGTATTCACACCCCTTATTCCACATTATGTACTTAGTGTCTGAATTCAAAACTCAACACTGCCTTCAGAACTTATTCACACCCCTTATTCCACATTATGTACTTAGTGTCTGAATTCAAAACTCAACACTGCCTTCAGAACTTATTCACACCCCTTATTCCACATTATGTACTTAGTGTCTGAATTCAAAATGTGATTATTTTTTTTTGTCTCACCACACAATACCACATAATGACATCACAATACCACATAATGACATCACAATACCACATAATGACATCACAATACCACATAATGACATCACAATACCCCATAATGACATCACAATACCACATAATGACATCACAATACCCCATAATGACATCACAATACCACATAATGACATCACAATACCCCATAATGACATCCCAATACCACATAATGACATCACAATACCACATAATGACATCACAATACCCCATAATGACATCACAATACCACATAATGACATCACAATACCCCATAATGACATCACAATACCCCATAATGACATCACAATACCCCATAATGACATCACAATACCCCATAATGACATCACAATACCCCATAATGACATCACAATACCACATAATGACATCACAATACCACATAATGACATCACAATACCCCATAATGACATCACAATACCCCATAATGACATCACAATACCCCATAATGACATCACAATAACCCATAATGACATCACAATACCCCATAATGACATCACAATACCCCATAATGACATCACAATAACCCATAATGACATCACAATACCCCATAATGACATCACAATACCCCATAATGACATCACAATAACCCATAATGACATCACAATAACCCATAATGACATCACAATACCCCATAATGACATCACAATACCCCATAATGACATCACAATACCCCATAATGACATGACATCACAATACCCCATAATGACATCACAATACCCCATAATGACATCACAATACCCCATAATGACATCACAATACCCCATAATGACATCACAATACCCCATAATGACATCACAATACCACATAATGACATCACAATACCCCATAATGACATCACAATACCACATAATGACATCACAATACCCCATAATGACATCACAATACCCCATAATGACATCACAATACCACATAATGACATCACAATACCCCATAATGACATCACAATAACCCATAATGACATCACAATACCACATAATGACATCACAATACCCCATAATGACATCACAATACCCCATAATGACATCACAATACCCCATAATGACATCACAATACCCCATAATGACAAAGTGAAAACACGTTTTTGTTTTTAAATCTTTGCACATTTATTGGAAATGAAACACAGAAATGAACTACGTGACCAAAAGTATGTGGACACCTGCTCGTCGAACGTCTCATTCCAAGATTATGGGCATTAATATGGAGTTGGTCCCCCCCTTTGCTGCTATAACAGCCTCCACTCTTCTGGGAAGACTTTAATATGGAGTTGGTCCCCCCTTTGCTGCTATAACAGCCTCCACTCTTCTGGGAAGGCTTTAATATGGAGTTGGTCACCCCTTTCCACTCTTCTGGGAAGGCTTTAATATGGAGTTGGTCCCCCCTTTACACTCTTCTGGGAAGGCTTTAATATGGAGTTGGTCCCCCTTTTACACTCTTCTGGGAAGGCTTTAATATGGAGTTGGTCCCCCTTTGCTGCTATAACAGCCTCCACTCTTCTGGGAAGGCTTTCCACTAGATGTAGGAACATTGCTGCTATAACAGCCTCCACTCTTCTGGGAAGGCTTTCCACTAGATGTTGGAACATTGCTGCTATAACAGCCTCCACTCTTCTGGGAAGGCTTTCCACTAGATGTTGGAACATTGCTGCTATAACAGCCTCCACTCTTCTGGGAAGGCTTTCCACTAGATGTTGGAACATTGCTGCTATAACAGCCTCCACTCTTCTGGGAAGGCTTTCCACTAGATGTTGGAACATTGCTGCTATAACAGCCTCCACTCTTCTGGGAAGGCTTTCCACTAGATGTTGGAACATTGCTATGCTATAACTAGAGCCTCCACTCTTCTGGGAAGGCTTTCCACTAGATGTTGGGACATTGCTGCTATAACAGCCTCCTCTCTTCTGGGAAGGCTTTCCACTAGATGTTGGAACATTGCTGCTATAACAGCCTCCACTCTTCTGGGAAGGCTTTCCACTAGATGTTGGAACATTGCTGCTATAACAGCCTCCACTCTTCTGGGAAGGCTTTCCACTAGATGATGGAACATTGCTGCTATTCCAATTCATCCCAAAGGTTTTTGATGGGGTTGAGGTCAGGGCTCGGTGCAGGCCAGTCAAGTTCTTCCCACACCGATCTCGACAAACCATTTCTGTATTGACCTCGCTTTGAGCACGAGGGCATTGTCTTGCTGAAACAGGACAGGAAACTGTTGTCACAAAGTTGAAAGCACAGAATCACAGATCTTAGGCTTGTGTGCAGCTGCTCGACCATGGAAACCCATTTCATGAATCTCCCGACAAACAGTTCTTGCGTTGACGTTGCTTCCAGAGGCAGTTTGGAACTCTGTAGTGAGGTGTTGCTTCCAGAGGCAGTTTGGAACTCTGTAGTGAGGGGTTGCTTCCAGAGGCAGTTTGGAACTCTCTCCAGAGGCAGTTTGGAACTCTGTGAGGTGTTGCTTCCAGAGGCAGTTTGGAACTCTGTAGTGAGGTGTTGCTTCCAGAGGCAGTTTGGAACTCTGTAGTGAGGTGTTGCTTCCAGAGGCAGTTTGGAACTCTGTAGTGAGGGGTTGCTTCCAGAGGCAGTTTGGAACTCGGTAGTGAGGTGTTGCTTCCAGAGGCAGTTTGGCAGTTTCCAGAGGCAGGAACTCTGTAGTGAGGGGTTGCTTCCAGAGGCAGTTTGGAACTCTGTAGTGAGGGGTTGCTTCCAGAGGCAGTTTGGAACTGGAACTGGCCAGTAGTGAGTGTTGCTTCCAGAGGCAGTTTGGAACTCAGTAGTGAGTGTTGCTTCCAGAGGCAGTTTGGAACTCTGTAGTGAGGTGTTGCTTCCAGAGGCAGTTTGGAACTCTGTAGTGAGGTGTTGCTTCCAGAGGCAGTTTGGAACTCTGTCCAGAGGCAGTTTGAGTAGTGTTGCTTCCAGAGGCAGTTTGGAACTCAGTAGTGAGGGGTTGCTTCCAGAGGCAGTTTGGAACTCTGTAGTGAGGGGTTGCTTCCAGAGGCAGTTTGGAACTCTGTAGTGAGGTGTTGCTTCCAGAGGCAGTTTGGAACTCAGTTTGGAACTCTGTAGTGAGGGTTGCTTCCAGAGGCAGTTTGGAACTCAGTAGTGAGGTGTTGCTTCCAGAGGCAGTTTGGAACTCCAGAGGCAGTTTGGAAGTAGTGAGGGGTTGCTTCCAGAGGCAGTTTGGAACTCTGTAGTGCTTCCAGAGGGTTTGAACTCAGTAAGGGGTTGCTTCCAGAGGCAGTTTGGAACAGATGATGTTTTCCAGAGGCAGTTTGGAACTCAGTAGTGAGGGGTTGCTTCAGCACTCGGTGGTCCTGTTCTTCAGCACTCGGTGGTCCTGTTCTGTAAGCTTGTGTGGCTTACCACTTTGCGACTGAGCCGTTGTTGCTCCTAGATGTTTCCCCTTCACAATAACAGCACTTACAGTTGACCAGGTTAGCATTAGCAGAGCAGAAACTTCACCAACTGACTTGTTGGAAAGGTGGTGGTGCCACGTTGAAAATCACTGAGCTCTTCACTTTTTAATTTGTAATTTTTTAAATTTAACCTTTTTTTATTTAACTAAGCAAGTCAGTTAAGAACACATTCTTATTTTACAATGACGGCCGACCCCTCCCCAAACCCGGACGACACTGGTCCAATTGTGCGTCGCGAGGCCTTTCTACTGCCAATGTTTGTCTATGGCGATTGCATGGCTGTGTGCCTGATTTTTATGGGTGTGGCTGAAATGGAAGAATGCACTAGTATGAAGGGGGTGTCCACATACTGTTGTGTGTATATACAATGCATCTCATTTACATAAGTAGTCAAACCCCTTTTCCCTTGATACTCCACTGTTGTGTGTATATATAATGTATCTCATTTACATAAGTAGTCACACCCCTTTTGCCTTGACACTCCACTGTTGTGTGTATATATAATGTATCTAATTTACATAAGTAGTCACACCCCTTTGATCATCCTTGATGTCGCTACAACTTGATTGGAGTCCACCTGTGGCCAATTGTAATGAGTTGGAACATGGAACACACCTGTCTATATAAGGTTCCACAGTTGACAGAGCAGAAACTATACCAGGAAGTCCAGGTTATAAAACAACTTCTAGAGTTTTTGAAAGTTTCCAAGAGCACATTGGTCTCCAGACGACCCAGACTCTGTCTAGAGCTCGCTGTCTGACCAAACTGAGCAACCCGGGCAAGAAGGACCTCGGTCAGGGAGGGGACCAGGAACCCAATGACCACTCTGACAGAACTACCGAGTTCCCGAGGTGAGATGGGAGAACCTGCCAGAAGGACCTCGGTCAGGGAGGGGACCAGGAACCCAATGACCACTCTGACCTCGGTCGGGGACCTACCGACCAGTTCCCGAGGTGAGATGGGAGAACCTGCCAGAAGGACCTCGGTCAGGGAGGGGACCAGGAACCCAATGACCACTCTGACGGAACTACCGAGTTCCCGAGGTGAGATGGGAGAACCTGCCAGAAGGACAACAGGTTTCTACAGCACTTTACCAATCTGGGCTTTATGGGGGAGTGGCCAGACGGAAGCCACTCCCTGATATATATATTTTTTTAAAGGTACATGACAGCACACCTGGAGATTGCAAAAAGATTCTGTGGTCCAACCAGGCACAGCTCATCACCTGTCTAACACCGTCCTTACCGTGAAGCATGGTGGTGGTGGCAGCATCATGCTATGGGGATGTTTTTCAGCAGCAGGGACTGGGGAGACTGGTAAGGATGGAGGGAACAATGAATGGAACCAAATACAGGCACATCCTAGATGAGAACCTGCTTGAGTGCAAACGACCGTAGACTGGGGGCGAAGATTTGACTGTTTTTCAGGGACTGGGAGACTAGTCAGGATCGAGGGAAAGATGAACGGACCGAAGTACAGAGATCCTTGATGAGAACCTGCTTGAGTGCAAACGACCTTAGACCGGGGGGCGAAGATTTGCCAAAGCAACGCTGGAATGGCTTCAGAACAAGAATGTGAAAGTCCTTGAGTGGCCCAGCCAGACTTGAATCCCATTGAAAATCTGTGGAAAGACTTGAAGATTGCTGTTCACCGCCCCTCCCCAGCTAACTTAACAGAGCTTAAGAAAATCTGCAAGGAACAATGGGAGAAAATCCAGACGTGCAAAGCTGATACAGACCTACCCAAGACGACTCCTAGCTGATACAGACCTACCCAAGACGACTCCTAGCTGATACAGACCTACCCAAGACGACTCCTAGCTGATACAGACCTACCCAAGACGACTCCAAGCTGACAGAAAGTAGGCTCAGACCCCTTGTGTTACAGCCTGGATTCAAAACGGATTAACTAGATTGTATTTCTCACCCGTCTCCACACAATATCCCGTAATGACATCACAATACCCCATAATGGCATCACAATACCCCATAATGGCATCACAATATCCCATAATGGCATCACAATACCCCATAATGACAAAGTGATTTTTTTTTTTGTGCTAATTTATTGAAGATGAAATACATACTTTGAGTACCAGCACCAGCTTTGAGTATTCACACCCCTGAGTCAATACTTTGTAGAAGCACCTTTGGCAGAGATTACAGCTTTCAGTTGTCTTGGGTAGGTCTGTATCGGCTTGGAGTCGTCTTGGGTAGGTCTGTATCGGCTTGAGTCGTCTTGGGTATGTCTGTACCAGCTAGGAGTCGTCTTGGGTAGGTCTGTACCAGCTTTGAGTCGTCTTGGGTATGTCTGTCTGAGTCGTCTTGGGTATGTCTGTACCAGCTAGGAGTCGTCTTGGGTAGGTCTGTATCAGCTTGAGTCGTCTTGGGTAGGTCTGTACCAGCTAGGAGTCGTCTTGGGTATGTCTGTACCAGCTTTGAGTCGTCTTGGGTAGGTCTGTATCAGCTAGGAGTCGTCTTGGGTAGGTCTGTATCAGCTTTGAGTCGTATTTTTTATTTTACCTTATTTAACCAGGCAAGAACAAATTTTAAGAACTTGGGTAGGTCTGTACCAGCTTTGAGTTTCTGTCTTGGGTAGGTCTGTATCAGCTTGGAGTCATAACTACAGGTATTTTTTATTTTCTTTAACCAGCTTTGAACAAAGTCTTATTTTCTTGGGTGGGTCTGTTCAGGGGCAGAACCAGCTTTCAGCTCGGGGGTTTGAACTTGGGTTACTGTCTCTAACCACAGGCTACCCTTGCCCCATGATGCATGGTAAGTCTTCAGTAGTATTGACTTAGTTCTGTACCAGCTAGGTAAGTCATGTTCAGTAGTGGGACTTAGTTCCTGGTCTGTAGTCATGTTCAGTAGTGGTCATTCTGGGTAGGTCTGTTCCCAGCTAGTAAGTCATGTTCTAGTGGAAAGTAGAGGAGGTCTGTATCAGAGGCTAAGGGCAGGAAGTGTTCTTTGAGATCTTGGGTAATTCTTGTCTGTCTCAGCAGGAAAACATCACTTAGTTCCTGGTGCTGTCGGTGCACAGTAAGTCATGTCTAGTAGTGGTCCAGTCTTTGAGTCACGAACCGTCTTCCAGGGGTATGGTCTGTATCAGTCCTACGTGACCTCAGTCGTTGTCCCTTGGGTGATGTCTGTCCCAGCTGGTGAGTCACCGTCCATTGGGTAGAGGTCTGTATCAGCTACGTGAGTCACGTCTTGTTGGTAGGTCTGTACCAGTCCTCAGGAGTCGTTCCATCTTGGGTAGGTCTGTACCAGCTTTGAGTCGTCATAGAGGTGTGGGTGGTGTGGTGACCTCACGTCCACGTTTGGGTAGGTCTGTACCAGCTTTGAGTCACCGTCTTGGGTAGGTCTGTATCAGCTTTGAGGTGTGGTGTCGTCTTGGGTAGGTCTGTCCATCAGCTTTGAGTCGTGGCCCTTGGGTAGGTCTGTACCAGCTTTGAGTCGTCTTGGGTAGGTCTGTACCAGCTTTGAGTCATCTTGGGTAGGTCTGTACCAGCTTTCAGTGTGGTTGGGTTAGGTCTGTGACCAGCTCACGTTGGAGTCGTCTGGTGGGTAGGTCTGTACCAGCTTTGAGTCGAGGTGTGGTGTCTTGGGTAGGGTGTGGTGGTCTGTACCAGCTAGGTGTGGTGACCTCACCGTCCTTGGGTAGGTCTGTACCAGCTTTGAGTCCGCACGTTTGAGGTAGGTCTGTATCAGCTTTGAGTCCCATCTTGGGTAGGTCTGTACCAGCTTTCACGTTGTCCCTTGGGAGGTCTGTACATCAGCTTTGAGTCACCGTCCATCACTTGGGTGATGTCTGTACCAGCTAGTGAGTCGTCTTGGGTAGGTCTGTACCAGCTTTGAGTCGCCCTTGGGTAGGTCTGTACCAGCTTTGAGTCGTCTTGGGTAGGTCTGTACCAGCTAGGAGTTTCTGTAGGCTCGTCCATCACGTAGCATAGTGATATTCACAGATATAGTACATGTAGTCATGGGAGACCCCCTCACGCAACATAACATACAGGTATTTTTTTATTTTACCTTTATTTAACGGGCAAGTCAGTTAAGAACAAATTCTTATTTTCAATGACGGCCTAGGAACAGTGGGTTAACTGCCTGTTCAGGGGCAGAACGACAGATTTGTACCTTGTCAGCTCACGTTGGGGTTTGAACTTGCAACCGTTTCGGTTACTAGTCCAACACTCTAACCACTAGGCTACCCTGCTGCCCCATGATGCATGGTAAGTCATGTTCAGTAGTATTGACTTAGTTCCTGGTGCTGTCGGTGCGCAGTAAGTCATGTTCAGTAGTGGAGACTTAGTTCCTGGTGCTGTCGGGCGCAGTAAGTCATGTTCAGTAGTGGTCATTCTAGTCTGGTCTCAGCAGGAAAACATCACTTAGTTCCTGGTGCTGTCGGTGCACAGTAAGTGTTCAGTAGTGGAGAGAAAGATAGAGGAGAGACAGAATGAAGAGAGTGGGAGAGAGCCAGAGGACAGTGTAAGGGCAGGAAGTGTTCTTTGAGATAATTGAGGTAATTCTTGTCTGGTCTCAGCAGGAAAACATCACTCCATAGTTCCTGGTGCTGTCGGTGCACAGTAAGTCATGTTTAGTAGTGGTCATTCTAGTCTGGTCTCAGCAGGAAAACATCACGTTGAACCAGGAACACTTTATTCCAGGCAATCCTTGTCCCCAATTGTTATGACACCGTCCCATCACGTGACCTCACCGTCCATCACGTTGACCTCACCGTCCATCCATCGAGGTGTGGTGACCTCACCGTCCGTGACCTCACCGTCCATCACGTTGTCCCATCGAGGTGTGGTGACCTCACCGTCCATCACGTTGTCCCATAGAGGTGTGGTGACCTCACCGTCCCATCACGTGACCTCACCGTCCTCACCGTCCATCACGTTGTCCCATCGAGGTGGTGACCTCACCGTCCATCACGTTGGGCCCATAGAGGTGTGGTGACCTCACCGTCCATCACGTTGTCCCATAGAGGTGTGGTGACCTCACCGTCCATCACGTTGGCCCATCGAGGTGTGGTGACCTCACCGTCCATCACGTTGTCCCATAGAGGTGTGGTGACCTCACCGTCCATCACGTTGTCCCATCGAGAGATGTGGTGACCTCACCGTCCATCACGTGGTGACCTGTCCCATCACGGTAGAGGTGTGGTGACCTCACCGTCCATCACGTTGGGCCCATAGAGGTGTGGTGACCTCACCGTCCATCATGTTGGGCCATCGAGGTGTGGTGACCTCACCGTCCATCACGTTGGGCCCATCGAGGTGTGGTGACCTCACCGTCCATCACATTGGGCCCATAGAGGTGTGGTGACCTCACCGTCCATCACGTTGGGCCCATAGAGGTGTGGTGACCTCACCGTCCATCACGTTGGGCCATCGAGGTGTGGTGACCTCACCGTCCCATTGGCCCACGTGTGGTGACCTCACCCATCACGTTGGCCCATCGAGTGTGGTGACCTCACCGTCCATCACGTTGGGCCATCGAGATGTGGTGACCTCACCGTCCATCACGTTGGCCCATCGAGATGTGGTGACCTCACCGTCCATCACGTTGTCCCATAGAGGTGTGGTGACCTCACCGTCCATCACGTTGTCCCATAGAGGTGTGGTGACCTCACCGTCCATCACGTTGTCCCATCGAGATGTGGTGACCTCAGTCCATCACATTGTCCCATGTGTGGTGACCTCACCGTCCATCACGTTGTCCCATAGAGGTGTGGTGACCTCACCGTCCATCACGTTGTCCCCATAGAGGTGTGGTGATCTCACCGTCCATCACGTTGTCCCATAGAGTGTGGTGACCTCACCGTCCATCACGTTGGGCCCATAGAGATGTGGTGACCTCACCGTCCATCACGTTGGCCCATCAAGGTGTGGTGACCTCACCGTCCATCACGTTGTCCCATAGAGGTGTGGTGACCTCACCGTCCATCACGTTTGCCCAGAGTGTGGTGACCTCACCGTCCATCACGTTGTCCCATAGAGATGTGGTGACCTCACCGTCCATCACGTTGTCCCCATAGAGATGTGGTGACCTCACCGTCCATCACGTTGTCCCCATAGAGATGTGGTGACCTCACCGTCCATCACGTTGGTCCCCATAGAGGTGTGGTGACCTCACCGTCCATCACGTTGGTCCCCATAGAGATGTGGTGACCTCACCGTCCATCACGTTGTCCCATAGAGGTGTGGTGACCTCACCGTCCATCACGTTGTCCCCATAGAGATGTGGTGACCTCACCGTCCATCACGTTGGCCCATAGAGATGTGGTGACCTCACCGTCCATCACGTTGTCCCATAGAGATGTGGTGACCTCACCGTCCATCACGTTGTCCCCATAGAGATGTGGTGACCTCACCGTCCATCACGTTGTCCCCATAGAGATGTGGTGACCTCACCGTCCATCACGTCTGAACAGAACACCGCACTTATTTAGTATTTTATTAGGATCCCCATTAGCTCATTGCCAAAGCAGCATGTGCTGACTCTTCCTAGGGTGAACACAGAACACAGAGCCAGAGCACAGAGCACAGAACACACAGAGGATCCCCACTATTGCCAAAGCAGCAGCTACTCTTCCTAGGGTCCAAACAGAGCACAGAACACAGAACACAGAGCACACAGAACACAGAACACAGAACACAGAACACAGAGCACAGAGCACAGAACACAGAACACAGAGCACAGAACACAGAGCACAGAACACAGAACACAGATCACAGAACACAGAACACAGATCACAGAACACAGAACACAGAACACAGATCACAGAACACAGAACACAGATCACAGAACACAGAACACAGAACATGACACACAATTCAGAACATCAATAGACAAGAACAGCTCAAGGACAGAACTACATACATTTTTAAAAAGGCACATGTAGCCTCCATATCAACGCTTAAACACAAACTATCTGGGTCAAATAGGGGAAGAGGCGTTGTGCCGTGAGGTGAGGCCGTGAGGTGTGGCCGTGAGGTGTGGCCGTGAGGTGAGGCCAGGAGGTGTGGCCGTGAGGTGTGGCCGTGAGGTGAGGCCGTGAGGTGTGGCCGTGAGGTGTGGCCGTGAGGTGTGGCCGTGAGGTGTGGCCGTGAGGTGAGGCCGTGAGGTGTGGCCGTGAGGTGTGGCCGTGAGGTGAGGCCGTGAGGTGAGGCCGTGAGGTGAGGCCGTGAGGTGAGGTCGTGAGGTGAGGCCGTGAGGTGAGGCCGTGAGGTGTGGCCGTGAGGTGTGGCCGTGAGGTGTGGCCGTGAGGTGAGTGGCCGTGAGGTGAGGCCGTGAGGTGAGGCCGTGAGGTGTGGCCGTGAGGTGGTGAGGTGAGGCCGTGAGGTGTGAGGCCGTGAGGTGAGGCCGTGAGGTGTGGCCGTGAGGTGAGGCCGTGAGGTGAGGCCGTGAGGTGAGGCCGTGAGGTGAGGCCGTGAGGTGAGGCCGTGAGGTGAGGCCGTGAGGTGAGGCCGTGAGGTGAGGCCGTGAGGTGAGGCCGTGAGGTGTGGCCGTGAGGTGAGGCCGTGAGGTGAGGCCGTGAGGTGAGGCCGTGAGGTGAGGCCGTGAGGTGAGGCCGTGAGGTGTGGCCGTGAGGTGAGGCCGTGAGGTGAGGCCGTGAGGTGAGGCCGTGAGGTGAGGCCGTGAGGTGAGGCCGTGAGGTGAGGCCGTGAGGTGAGGCCGTGAGGTGTGGCCGTGAGGTGAGGCCGTGAGGTGAGGCCGTGAGGTGAGGCCGTGAGGTGAGGCCGTGAGGTGAGGCCGTGAGGTGAGGCCGTGAGGTGAGGCCGTGAGGTGAGGCCGTGAGGTGAGGCCGTGAGGTGAGGTGTGGCCGTGAGGTGAGGTCGTGAGGTGAGGCCGTGAGGTGAGGTGAGGTGAGGCCGTGAGGTGAGGCCGTGAGGTGAGGCCGTGAGGTGAGGCCGTGAGGTGAGGCCGTGAGGTGAGGCCGTGAGGTGAGGCCGTGAGGTGAGGCGTTATCTGTTTTTTGAAACCAGGTTTGCTGTTTATTTAAAGCAATATGAGATGGAAGGAAGTTCCATGCAATAAGGGCTCTATATAATACTGTACGCTTTCTTCAATTTGTTCTGGATCTGGGGACTGTGAAAAGACCCCCGAGGGGCACGTCTGGTGGGGTAAGTGTGTGAGTCAGAGCTGTGTGTAAGTCGACTATGCAAA
>NC_088413.1:2023243-2025743 GCF_034236695.1 Oncorhynchus nerka | reverse complement strand
ATGCTGCTCCTTTACACATGCTGTTCCTTTACATGCTGCTCCTTTACATGCTGCTCCTTTACATGCTGCTCCTTTACATGCTGCTCCTTTACATGCTGCTCCTTTACATGCTGCTCCTTTACATGCTGCTCCTTCACATGCTGCTCCTTTACATGCTGCTCCTTTACATGCTGCTCCTTTACATGCTGCTCCTTTACACATGCTGCTCCTTTACATGCTGCTCCTTTACATGCTGCTCCTTTACATGCTGCTCCTTTACATGCTGCTCCTTTACATGCTGCTCCTTTACACATGCTGCTCCTTTACATGCTGCTCCTTTACATGCTGCTCCTTTACATGCTGCTCCTTTACATGCTGCTCCTTTACATGCTGCTCCTTTACATGCTGCTCCTTTACATGCTGCTCCTTTACACATGCTGCTCCTTTACACATGCTGCTCCTTTACACATGCTGCTCCTTTACATGCTGCTCCTTTACACATGCTGCTCCTTTACATGCTGCTCCTTTACATGCTGCTCCTTTACATGCTGCTCCTTTACACATGCTGCTCCTTCACATGCTGCTCCTTTACATGCTGCTCCTTTACATGCTGCTCCTTTACATGCTGCTCCTTTACATGCTGCTCCTTTACATGCTGCTCCTTTACATGCTGCTCCTTTACATGCTGCTCCTTTACATGCTGCTGCTTTACATGCTGCTCCTTTACATGCTGCTCCTTTACATGCTGCTCCTTTACATGCTGCTCCTTTACATGCTGCTCCTTTACATGCTGCTCCTTTACATGCTGCTCCTTTACATGCTGCTCCTTTACATGCTGCTCCTTTACATGCTGCTCCTTTACATGCTGCCCCTTTACATGCTGCTCCTTTACATGCTGCTCCTTTACATGCTGTTCCTTTACATGCTGTTCCTTTACATGCTGTTCCTTTACATGCTGCTCCTTTACACATGCTGTTCCTTTACATGCTGCTCCTTTACACATGCTGCTCCTTTACATGCTGCTCCTTTACATGCTGCTCCTTCACACATGCTGCTCCTTTACACTTTACATGCTGCTCCTTTACACATGCTGTTCCTTTACATGCTGCTCCTTTACACATGCTGCTCCTTTACATGCTGCTCCTTTACATGCTGCTCCTTTACACATGCTGCTCCTTCACACATGCTGCTCCTTTTACATGCTGCTCCTTCACACATGCTGCTCCTTTTACATGCTGCTCCTTTACATGCTGCCCTTTACATCCTTTACATGCTGCTCCTTTACATGCTGCTCCTTTACATGCTGCTCCTTTACATGCTGCTCCTTTACATGCTGCTCCTTTACATGCTGCTCCTTTACATGCTGCTCCTTTACATGCTGCTCCTTTACATGCTGCTCCTTTACATGCTGCTCCTTTACATGCTGCTCCTTTACATGCTGCTCCTTTACACATGCTGCTCCTTTACATGCTGCTCCTTTACATGCTGCTCCTTTACATGCTGCTCCTTTACATGCTGCCCCTTTACATGCTGCCCCTTTACATGCTGCTCCTTTACATGCTGCTCCTTTACATGCTGCTCCTTTACATGCTGCTCCTTTACATGCTGCTCCTTTACATGCTGCTGCTGCTCCTTTACATGCTGCTCCTTTACATGCTGCTCCTTTACATGCTGCTCCTTTACATGCTGCTCCTTTACATGCTGCTCCTTTACATGCTGCTCCTTTACACATGCTGCTCCTTTACATGCTGCTCCTTTACATGCTGCTCCTTTACATGCTGCTCCTTTACACATGCTGCTCCTTTACATGCTGCTCCTTTACACATGCTGCTCCTTTACATGCTGCTCCTTTACACATGCTGCTCCTTTACATGCTGCTCCTTTACATGCTGCTCCTTTACATGCTGCTCCTTTACATGCTGCTCCTTTACATGCTGTTCCTTTACATGCTGCTCCTTTATACATGCTGTTCCTTTACATGCTGCTCCTTTACATGCTGCTCCTTTACACATGCTGCTCCTTTACATGCTGCCCCTTTACATGCTGCTCCTTTACATGCTGCTCCTTTACACATGCTGCTCCTTTACATGCTGTTCCTTTACATGCTGCTCCTTTACATGCTGCTCCTTTACATGCTGCTCCTTTACATGCTGCTCCTTTACACATGCTGCTCCTTTACATGCTGCTCCTTTACACATGCTGCTCCTTTACACATGCTGCTCCTTTACACATGCTGCTCCTTTCCCCTTTTACATGCTGCTCCTTTACATGCTGCCCCTTTACACATGCTGCTCCTTTACATGCTGCCCCTTCACACATGCTGCTCCTTTACACATGCTGCTCCTTTACACATGCTGCTCCTTTACATGCTGCTCCTTTACATGCTGCTCCTTTACATGCTGCTCCTTTACATGCTGCTCCTTTACATGCTGTTCCTTTACATGCTGCTCCTTTACATGCTGCTGCCTTTACATGCTGCTCCTTTACACATGCTGCTCCTTTACATGCTGCTCCTTTACAT
>NC_088413.1:2008243-2013243 GCF_034236695.1 Oncorhynchus nerka | reverse complement strand
GTCTGGAAGGTAGGGGGAAGTGGTCTGGATGGTAGGGGAAGTGGTCTGGAAGGTAGGGGGAAGTGGTCTGAAGGTAGGGGGAAGTGGTCTGGAAGGTAGGGGGAAGTGGTCTGGAAGGTAGGGGGAAGTGGTCTGAAGGTAGGGGGAAGTGGTCTGGAAGGTAGGGGGAAGTGGTCTGGAAGGTAGGGGAAGTGGTCTGTAGGGGGAAGTGGTCTGGAAGGTAGGGGGAAGTGGTCTGGAAGGTAGGGGGAAGTGGTCTGGAAGGTAGGGGGAAGTGGTCTGGAAGGTAGGGGGAAGTGGTCTGTAGGGGGAAGTGGTCTGTAAATGGAAGGTAGGGGGAAGTGGTCTGGAAGGTAGGGGGAAGTGGTCTGGAAGGTAGGGGGGGGAAGTGGTCTGGAAGGTAGGGGGAAGTGGTCTGTAGGGGAAGTGGTCTGGATGGTAGGGGGAAGTGGTATGGAAGGTAGGGGAAGTGGTCTGTAGGGGGAAGTGGTCTGGAAGGTAGGGGGAAGTGGTCTGGAAGGTAGGGGGAAGTGGTCTGGAAGGTAGGGGGAAGTGGTCTGGAAGGTAGGGGGAAGTGGTCTGTAGGGGGAAGTGGTCTGGAAGGTAGGGGGAAGTGGTCTGGAAGGTAGGGGGAAGTGGTCTAGGGGAAGTGGTGGAATGGGGGAAGTGGTCTGGAAGGTAGGGGGAAGTGGTTTGGAAGGTAGGGGGAAGTGGTCTGGAAGGTAGGGGGAAGTGGTCTGGAAGGTAGGGGGAAGTGGTCTGGAAGGTAGGGGAAGTGGTCTGGAAGGTAGGGGAAGTGGTCTGTAGGGGGAAGTGGTCTGGAAGGTAGGGGAAGTGGTCTGTAGGGGGAAGTGGTCTGGAAGGTAGGGGGAAGTGGTCTGTAGGGGGAAGTGGTCTGGAAGGTAGGGGGAAGTGGTCTGTAGGGGAAGTGGTCTGGAAGGTAGGGGGAAGTGGTCTGGAAGGTAGGGGGAAGTGGTCTGGAAGGTAAGGGGAAGTGGTCTGGAAGGTAGGGGGAAGTGGTCTGTAGGGGGAAGTGGTCTGGGGGAAGTGGTCTGGAAGGTAGGGGGAAGTGGTCTGGAAGGTAGGGGAAGTGGTCTGGAAGGTAGGGGGAAGTGGTCTGGAAGGTAGGGGGAAGTGGTCTGGAAGGTAGGGGAAGTGGTCTGGAAGGTAGGGGGAAGTGGTATGGAAGGTAGGGGGAAGTGGTCTGGAAGGTAGGGGGAAGTGGTCTGGAAGGTAGGGGGAAGTGGTCTGTAAGGGGAAGTGGTCTGGAAGGTAGGGGGAAGTGGTCTGGAAGGTAGGGGGAAGTGGTCTGGAAGGTAGGGGGAAGTGGTCTGGAAGGTAGGGGGAAGTGGTCTGTAAGGGGAAGTGGTCTGGAAGGTAGGGGAAGTGGTCTGGAAGGTAGGGGGAAGTGGTCTGGAAGGTAGGGGAAGTGGTCTGGAAGGTAGGGGGAAGTGGTCTGGAAGGTAGGGGGAAGTGGTCTGGAAGGTAGGGGGAAGTGGTCTGTAGGGGAAGTGGTCTGGAAGGTAGGGGGAAGTGGTCTGTAGGGGGAAGTGGTCTGGAAGGTAGGGGAAGTGGTCTGTAGGGGGAAGTGGTCTGGAAGGTAGGGGGAAGTGGTCTGTAGGGGGAAGTGGTCTGGAAGGGTGGTCTGGAAGGTAAATGGGGAAGTGGTCTGGGAAGGTAGGGGGAAGTGGTCTGGAAGGTAGGGGGAAGTGGGTAGGGGGAAGTGGTCTGGAAGGTAGGGGGAAGTGGTCTGGAAGGTAGGGGGAAGTGGTCTGGAAGGTAGGGGGAAGTGGTCTGGAAGGTAGGGGGAAGTGGTCTGGAAGGTAGGGGGAAGTGGTCTGTAGGGGGAAGTGGTCTGGAAGGTAGGGGGAAGTGGTCTGGAAGGTAGGGGGAAGTGGTCTGTAGGGGGAAGTGGTCTGGAAGGTAGGGGGAAGTGGTCTGGAAGGTAGGGGGAAGTGGTCTGGAAGGTAGGGGAAGTGGTCTGGAAGGTAGGGGGAAGTGGTCTGGAAGGTAGGGGGAAGTGGTCTGGAAGGTAGGGGGAAGTGGTCTGGAAGGTAGGGGAGGTGGTCTGGAAGGTAGGGGGAAGTGGTCTGGAAGGTAGGGGGAAGTGGTCTGAAGTGGTCTGGGGGAAGTGGTCTGGAAGGTAGGGGGAAGTGGTCTGTAGGGGGAAGTGATCTGGAAGGTAGGGGGAAGTGGTCTGTAGGGGGAAGTGGTCTGGAAGGTAGGGGGAAGTGGTCTGTAGGGTGAAGTGGTCTGGAAGGTAGGGGGAAGTGGTCTGGAAGGTCTGGAAGGTAGGGGAAGTGGTCTGGAAGGGAAGTGGGGGAAGTGGTCTGGAAGGTAGGGGGAAGTGGTCTGGAAGGTAGGGGGAAGTGGTGGAAGGGGGGAAGTGGTCTGGAAGGTAGGGGGAAGTGGTCTGGAAGGTAGGGGGAAGTGGCCTGGAAGGTAGGGGGAAGTGGTCTGGAAGGTAGGGGGAAGTGGTCTGGAAGGTAGGGGAAGTGGTCTGGAAGGTAGGGGGAAGTGGTCTGAAGGGGGGAAGTGGTCTGGAAGGTAGGGAAGTGGTCTGTAGGGGGAAGTGGTCTGGAAGGTAGGGGGAAGTGGTGGAAGGTAAGAAGTGGTCTGTAGGGGGAAGTGGTCTGGAAGGTAGGGGGAAGTGGTCTGGAAGGTAGGGGGAAGTGGTCTGGAAGGTAGGGGGAAGTGGTCTGGAAGGTAGGGGGAAGTGGTCTAGGGGGAAGTGGTCTGTAGGGAGAAGTGGTCTGGAAGGTAGGGGGAAGTGGTCTGTAGGGGGAAGTGGTCTGGAAGGTAGGGGAAGTGGTCTGGAAGGTAGGGGAAGTGGTCTGTAGGGGGAAGTGGTCTGGAAGGTAGGGGGAAGTGGTCTGGAAGGTAGGGGGAAGTGGTCTGTAGGGGGAAGTGGTCTGGAAGGTAGGGGGAAGTGGTCTGTAAGGGGGGAAGTGGTCTGTAGGGGGAAGTGGTCTGTAGGGAGAAGTGGTCTGGAAGGTAGGGGGAAGTGGTCTGTAGGGGGAAGTGGTCTGGAAGATATGGGGAAGTGGTCTGGAAGGGGAAGTGGTCTGGAAGGTAGGGGAAGTGGTCTGTAGGGAGAAGTGGTCTGGAAGGTAGGGAAGTGGTCTGTAGGGGGAAGTGGTCTGGAAGGTAGGGGGAAGTGGTCTAGGGGGAAGTGGGTAGGGGGAAGTGGTCTGGAAGGTAGGGGGAAGTGGTCTGTAGGGGGAAGTGGTCTGGAAGGTAGGGGAAGTGGTCTGTAGGGGGAAGTGGTCTGGAAGGTAGGGGGAAGTGGTCTGAAGGGGAAGTGGTCTGGAAGGTAGGGGGAAGTGGTCTGGAAGGTAGGGGGAAGTGGTCTGGAAGGTAGGGGAAGTGGTCTGGAAGGTAGGGGGAAGTGGGTAGGGGAAGTGGTCTGAAGGGGGGAAGTGGTCTGGAAGGTAGGGGGAAGTGGTCTGGAAGGTAGGGGAAGTGGTCTGGAAGTGGGTAGGGGGAAGTGGTCTGGAAGGTAGGGGAAGTGGTCTGGAAGGTAGGGGGAAGTGTCTGGAAGGTAGGGGAAGTGGTCTGTAGGGGGAAGTGGTCTGGAAGGTAGGGGAAGTGGTCTGAAGGTGAAGTGGTCTGGAAGGTAGGGGGAAGTGGTCTGGAAGGTAGGGGGAAGTGGTCTGGAAGGTAAGGGGAAGTGGTCTGAGAAGGTAGGGGGAAGTGGTCTGTGGGGGAAGTGGTCTGTAGGGGGAAGTGGTCTGGAAGGTAGGGGAAGTGGTCTGGTAGGGGAAGTGGTCTGGAAGGTAGGGGGAAGTGGTCTGGAAGGTAGGGGGAAGTGGTCTGGAAGGTAGGGGAAGTGGTCTGGAAGGTAGGGGGAAGTGGTCTGGAAGGTAGGGGGAAGTGGTCTGGAAGGTAGGGGGAAGTGGTCTGGAAGGTAGGGGGAAGTGGTCTGGAAGGTAGGGGGAAGTGGTCAGGTAGGGGGAAGTGGTCTGGAAGGTAGGGAGAAGTGGTCTGTAGGGGGAAGTGGTCTGAAGGTAGGGGGAAGTGGTCTGGAAGGTAGGGGGAAGTGGTCTGTAGGGGGAAGTGGTCTGGAAGGTAGGGGAGAAGTGGTCTGGAAGGTAGGGGGAAGTGGTCTGGAAGTGGTCTAGGGGAAGTGGTCTGGAAGGTAGGGGAAGTGGTCTCTAAGAAGTGGTCTGGAAGGTAGGGGAAGTGGTCTGTAGGGGGAAGTGGTCTGGAAGGTAGGGAGAAGTGGTCTGGAAGGTAGGGGGAAGTGGTCTGTAGGGGGAAGTGGTCTGGAAGGTAGGGAAGTGGTCTGAAGGTAGGGGGAAGTGGTAGGGGGAAGTGGTCTGGAAGGTAGGGGGAAGTGGTCTGTTTTAACTAGGGGGAAGTGGTCTCTAGGTATCTAAGTGGTCTACTCCAGGGAAGGGAAGCCAGGGCTCAGAGAGAGGGGAAGTGGTCTGTTAGGGAGAAGTAGTTTCTATCTAGGGGGTAGTATCTAAAGACAGGGGAAGTATCTATATCTAACTCTACTAGAAGGTATCTATATCTAACTAGACAGGTATCTCTAACTCTACTAGACAGGTATCTATATCTAACTCTACTAGACAGGTATCTATATCTAACTCTACCAGACAGGTATCTATATCTAACTCTCTAGAAGGTATCTATATCTAACTCTACTAGACAGGTATCTATATCTAACTCTACTAGACAGGTATCTATATCTAATCTACTAGACAGGTATCTATCTTCTCCACTCTACTAGACAGGTATCTATATCTAACTCTACTAGACAGGTATCTATACTACTGATCTATCTAACTCTACCAGACACTCCACTAGACAGGTATCTATATCTAACTCTACTAGACAGGTATCTATATCTAACTCTACTAGACAGGTATCTATATCTAACTCTACTAGACAGGTATCTATATCTAACTCTACTAGACAGGTATCTATATCTAACTCTACTAGACAGGTATCTATATCTAACTCTACTAGACAGGTATCTATATCTAACTCTA
>NC_088413.1:1998243-2000743 GCF_034236695.1 Oncorhynchus nerka | reverse complement strand
GGAGGTATACCACACCATACACCATACACCATACACCATACACCATATACCACACCACACACTACACACTATACCACAGCACACTTTCCATACACCACACCATATACCACACACCATATACCACACCACACCATACACCATACACTACACCACACCATACACCATACCACACCACACACCATACCACACCACACACCATACACCATACCACACACCATACCATACACCATACACCACACACTACACCACAGCACACTTTCCATACACTACACCACACCATACACCATACCATACCATACACCATACCACACACCACACACCATACACCACACACCATACACCATACCACACCGTACACCACACACCACACACCATACACCATACCACACCACACACCATACACCATACCACACACCATACCATACACCACACACCATACACCACACACCATACACCACACACCATACACACCATACACCATACCACACCATACACCATACCACACACCACACCATACACCATACACCATACCACACACTATACACACCATACACCACACACCATACACCATACCACACACCATACCACACACCATACCATACACCACATACCATACACCACACACCATACACCACACACCATACCACACACCATACACCACACCACACACCATACACCACACCATACACCACACCACACACCATACACCACACACCACACCACACACCATACCACACACCACACCACACACCATACACCACACACCACACCATACACCACACACCATACCACACACCACACCACACACCATACACCACACACCACACCATACACCATACCACACACCATACACCACACACCATACCACACACCATACACCATACCACACACCATACACCATACCACACACCATACACCATACACCACACACCATACCACACACTACACAATACAAACCACACCCCACACCATGGGGTGTGTATTTAATGTTGTGTGTCCCAACATGGGGTTGTGTGTGTGTGTGTGTATTAATGTGTGTGTGTTACAGTGACGTAGCAGCCCTGTCCAGTCCGGTAGCAGTGTGTGTGGTAGGAGACAGTCCTCTACGTAGACACTCCTGGAGACAACAGATCTTCCTTCGTGTCGTTACCCCTCAGAAAAACACTGACCGCAATGGTACGTACACACACACACACACACACACACACACCTGTTTGAGTAAGGAGGGTGACTGTATCTTGTATCAGATAAGGATGTGTGTTCTTCATATCAATAGTTGTCCGTCTAATGCATGTGGGTTTGTCTTACAGATAAAGATTCTAAATGATTCCTTCTAGTTCTAGAATGTGAATGTGAATCTACTGCATGTGGTTTGTCTTACAGATAAAGATTCTAAATGATTCCTTCTAGTTCTAGAATGTGAATGTGAATCTACTGCATGTGGTTTGTCTTACAGATAAAGATTCTAAATGATTCCTTCTAGTTCTAGAATGTGAATGTGAATCTACTGCATGTGGTTTGTCTTACAGATAAAGATTCTAAATGCAGCCCCTTCTAGTTCGAATGTGAACCTACTGCATGTGGTTTGTCTTACAGACCTTTTGAAGTGTTTTAATTCAACAAATACATTTAGATTCTAGTTCATTTATTTAGCCTGGCTAGTTCCCATAGTAATAATTGATGCATTTAGCCTGGCTAGTCCCCTTAGTAATAATTGATGCATTTAGCCTGGATAGTCCCTATAGTAACAATTGATGCATTTAGCCTGGATAGTCCCCTTAGTAATAAATGATGCATTTAGCCTGGCTAGTCCCCTTAGTAATAATTGATGCATTTAGCCAGGATAATCCCCTTAGTAATAATTGATGCATTTAGCCTGGCTAGTCCCCTTAGTAATAATTGATGCATTTAGCCTGGCTAGTCCCTATAGTAATAATTGATGCCTTTAGCCTGGCTATTCCCTGTCACGCCCTGGTCGAAGTATTTTGTGTTTTTCTTATGTTTTGTGGTTTCAGGCCAGGTGTGACATGGGTTTTTGTATGTGGTGTGTAGCTTAGTGGGATTGTAGCTTAGTGGGGTGTTCTGTCTATTTCTGAATGGTTCTCAATCAGAGGCAGGTGTTTAGTTGTCTCTGATTCCAGCCTATTATTTGATGTATTGTGGGTTTGTCCTTAGTGTCTTAAAGATTCTAAAGGCTGATTTGATGTTTTCTAGTTCTAGAATTTGATGTGAATCTATTGCATGTGGTTTGTCTTACAGATAAAGATTCTAAGTTTGATTCCTTCTAGTTCTAGAATATGCATTTAGCCTGGATAGTCCCCATAGTAATAATGAATCTACTGCATTTAGCCTGGATAGTCCCTATAGTAATAATTGATGTAGTCCCTATAGTAATAATTGATGCCTATAGTATTTAGCCTGGATAATTGATGCATTTAGCCTGGATAGTCCCTATAGTAATAATTGATGCATTTAGCCTGGATAGTCCCTATAGTAATAA
>NC_088413.1:1963243-1993243 GCF_034236695.1 Oncorhynchus nerka | reverse complement strand
TACTGTCTAGTTGTAATACCATACCTGTAACTACCTGTATTTACTGTCTAGTTGTAATACCATACCTGTTACTACCTGTATTTACTGTCTAGTTGTAATACCATACCTGTAACTACCTGTTACTACCTGTATTTACTGTCTAGTTGTAATACCATACCTGTAACTACCTGTATTTACTGTCTAGTTGTAATACCATACCTGTTACTACCTGTTACTACCTGTATTTACTGTCTAGTTGTAATACCATACCTGTAACTACCTGTAACTACCTGTATTTACTGTCTAGTTGTAATACCATACCTGTTACTACCTGTATTTACTGTCTAGTTGTAATACCATACCTGTTACTACCTGTATTTACTGTCTAGTTGTAATACCATACCTGTAACTACCTGTTACTACCTGTATTTACTGTCTAGTTGTAATACCATACCTGTAACTACCTGTATTTACTGTCTAGTTGTAATACCATACCTGTAACTACCTGTATTTACTGTCTAGTTGTAATTGTCCGTAAATGTTGAATTTGTAGGAAGTGGGTATTCATTTAGTTTAGGCATAGTGGTCCAACCTAATGGAATGTTAGGTTTAGGAAGGGAGGGTTAGGTTTAGGGTTAGGAAGGGAGGGTTAGGTTTAGGAAGGGAGGGTTAGGTATAGGGTTAGGAAGGGAGGGTTAGGTTTAGGAAGGGAGGGTTAGGTTTAGGGTTAGGAAGGGAGGGTTAGGGTTAGGAAGGGAAGGTTAGGTTTAGGGTTAGGAAGGGAGGGTTAGGTATAGGGTTAGGAAGGGAGGGTTAGGTTTAGGAAGGGAGGGTTAGGTTTAGGGTTAGGAAGGGAGGGTTAGGTTTAGGGTTAGGAAGGGAGGGTTAGGTATAGGAAGGGAGGGTTAGGTATAGGAAGGGAGGGTTAGGTATAGGAAGGGAGGGTTAGGTATAGGAAGGGAGGGTTAGGTTTAGGAAGGGAGGGTTAGGTTTAGGAAGGGAGGGTTAGGTATAGGAAGGGAGGGTTAGGTTTAGGAAGGGAGGGTTAGGTTTAGGAAGGGAGGGTTAGGTTTAGGAAGGGAGGGTTAGGGTTAGGAAGGGAGGGTTAGGTATAGGAAGGGAGGGTTAGGTTTAGGAAGGGAGGGTTAGGTTTAGGAAGGGAGGGTTAGGTTAGGGTTAGGAAGGGAGGGTTAGGAAGGGAGGGTTAGGTATAGGAAGGGAGGGTTAGGTTAGGAAGGGAGGGTTAGGTTTAGGAAGGGAGGGTTAGGTTTAGGAAGGGAGGGTTAGGTTTAGGGTTAGGAAGGGAGGGTCAGGTTTAGGAAGGGAAGGTTAGGTATAGGTTTAGGAAGGGAGGGTTAGGTATAGGAAGGGAGGGGGTATAGGAAGGGAGGGTTAGGTATAGGAAGGAGGGTTAGGTTTAGGAAGGAGGGTTAGGTTTTTAGGAAGGGAGGGTCAGGTTTAGGAAGGGAGGGTCAGGTTAGGAAGGGAGGGTTAGGTTTAGGAAGGGAGGGTTAGGTATAGGAAGGGAGGGTTAGGTATAGGGTTAGGAAGGGAAGGTTAGGTTTAGGAAGGGAGGGTTAGGTTTAGGAAGGGAGGGTCAGGTTTAGGAAGGGAGGGTTAGGGTTAGGAAGGGAGGGTTAGGTATAGGGTTAGGTTTAGGGTTAGGAAGGGAGGGTCAGGTTTAGGAAGGGAGGGTTAGGTATAGGTTTAGGAAGGGAGGGTTAGGTATAGGAAGGGAGGGTTAGGTTTAGGGTTAGGAAGGGAGGGTTAGGTATAGGAAGGGAGGGTTAGGTATAGGAAGGGAGGGTTAGGTTTAGGAAGGGAGGGTTAGGTTTAGGAAGGGAGGGTTAGGTTTAGGGTTAGGAAGGGAGGGTTAGGTTTAGGAAGGGAGGGTTAGGTATAGGGTTAGGAAGGGAGGGTTAGGTTTAGGAAGGGAGGGTTAGGTTTAGGGTTAGGAAGGGAGGGTTAGGAAGGGAAGGTTAGGTTTAGGGTTAGGAAGGGAGGGTTAGGTATAGGGTTAGGAAGGGAGGGTTAGGTTTAGGAAGGGAGGGTTAGGTTTAGGGTTAGGAAGGGAGGGTTAGGTTTAGGGTTAGGAAGGGAGGGTTAGGTTTAGGGTTAGGAAGGGAGGGTTAGGTTAGGGAAGGGAGGGTTAGGTATAGGAAGGGAGGGTTAGGTTTAGGAAGGGAGGGTTAGGTTTAGGTTTAGGAAGGGAGGGTTAGGTATAGGGTTAGGAAGGGAGGGTTTAGGGTTAGGAAGGGTTAGGGGAAGGGAGGGTTAGGAAGGGAGGGTTAGGTATAGGAAGGGAGGGTTAGGTTTAGGAAGGGAGGGTTAGGTTTAGGTTTAGGGAGGGTTAGGTATAGGATTGGAGGGTTAGGTATAGGATTGGAGGGTTAGGTATAGGAAGGGAGGGTTAGGTTTAGGAAGGGAGGGTTAGGTTTAGGAAGGGAGGGTTAGGTTTAGGGTTAGGAAGGGAGGGTCAGGTATAGGTTTAGGAAGGGAGGGTTAGGTATAGGAAGGGAGGGTTAGGTATAGGAAGCGAGGGTTAGGTTTAGGAAGGGAGGGTTAGGTTTAGGAAGGGAGGGTCAGGTTTAGGAAGGGAGGGTCAGGTTTAGGAAGGGAGGGTCAGGTTTAGGAAGGGAGGGTTAGGTATAGGGTTAGGAAGGGAAGGAAGGGTTAGGTTTAGGAAGGAGGGTTAGGTTTAGGAAGGGAGGGTTAGGTTTAGGAAGGGAGGGTTAGGTTTAGGAAGGGAGGGTTAGGTTTAGGAAGGGAGGGTTAGGGTTAGGAAGGGAGGGTTAGGTATAGGGTTAGGAAGGGAGGGTTAGGTTTAGGAAGTTAGGGTTAGGTATAGGGTTAGGAAGGGAGGTTAGGTTTAGGAAGGGAGGGTTAGGTTTAGGAAGGGAGGGTTAGGTTTAGGAAGGGAGGGTTAGGTATAGGAAGGAAGGGAGGGTTAGGTATAGGAAGGGAGGGTTAGGTATAGGAAGGGAGGGTTAGGTTTAGGAAGGGAGGGTTAGGTTTAGGTTTAGGAAGGGAGGGTTAGGTTTAGGTTTAGGAAGGGAGGGTTAGGTTTAGGGTTAGGAAGGGAGGGTCAGGTTTAGGGTTAGGAAGGGAGGGTCAGGTTTAGGAAGGAGGGTTAGGTATAGGTTTAGTTAGGAAGGGAGGGTTAGGTATAGGAAGGGAGGGTTAGGTTTAGGGTTAGGAAGGGAGGGTTAGGTATAGGAAGGGAGGGTTAGGTATAGGAAGGGAGGGTTAGGTTTAGGAAGGGAGGGTTAGGTTTAGGAAGGGAGGGTTAGGTTTAGGGTTAGGAAGGGAGGGTCAGGTTTAGGAAGGGAGGGTTAGGTATAGGTTTAGGAAGGGAGGGTTAGGTATAGGAAGGGAGGGTTAGGTATAGGAAGCGAGGGTTAGGTTTAGGAAGGGAGGGTCAGGTTTAGGAAGGGAGGGTTAGGTATAGGAAGGGAGGGTTAGGTATAGGAAGGGAGGGTTAGGTATAGGGTTAGGAAGGGAGGGTTAGGTTTAGGAAGGGAGGGTTAGGTTTAGGAAGGGAGGGTCAGGAAGGGAGGGTTAGGTATAGGGTTAGGAAGGGAGGGTTAGGTTTAGGAAGTTAGGGTTAGGTATAGGGTTAGGAAGGGAGGGTTAGGTTTTGGAAGGGAGGGTTAGGTATAGGAAGGGAGGGTTAGGTTTTGGAAGGGAGGGTTAGGTTTTGGAAGGGAGGGTTAGGTTTAGGAAGGGAGGGTTAGGTTTAGGAAAGGGTTAGGTTTAGGTTAGGTTTAGGAAGGGAGGGTTAGGTTTAGGAAGGGAGGGTTAGGTTTAGGAAGGGAGGGTTAGGTTTAGGAAGGGAGGGTTAGGTTTAGGAAGGGAGGGTTAGGTTTAGGAAGGGAGGGTCAGGTTTTGGAAGGGAGGGTCAGGTTTTGGAAGGGAGGGTTAGGTTTTGGAAGGGAGGGTTAGCATGGAAGAACCTGATAGTCAATGAGTGAATCTAAACTGTGTGTGTGTGTGTGTGTGTGTGTGTGGTTGTGTTGAAAGGCATGTTGAAACTAGCACAGTCACTAAAACAAACACAACCAAACTTCTTAAGAAACTGACGCACTCGGCCACTGTGGCATCGTCCACCCACCCCTCCTCTGCAAACACCCTGGCTCTACCAGAGCCAACGCCCTGCACACACACACACACACACACACACACACACACACACACACACACACACACACACAGACACACACACACACAGACACACACACAGACACACACACACGCAGACACAGACACGCGCACACACACACACGCAGACACACAGACACACACACACACACACACACACACACACACACACGCAGACACACACATAGACACAGACAGACACACGCAGACACAGACACACACACACGCAGACACAGACACAGACACACACACACACACACACACACACAGAGGTGAGACTGGGAGGGGGGGTCTAGTCTGATCTCAGTGGACGTTACCTGTATCTAGAGGTGAGACTGGGAGGGGGGTCTAGTCTGATCTCAGTGGATGTTACCTGTATCTAGAGGTGAGACTGGGAGGGGGTCTATCCTGATCTCAGTGGATGTTACCTGTATCTAGAGGTGAGGCGGGGGGGGGGGTCTAGTCTGATCTCAGTGGATGTTACCTGTATCTAGAGGTGAGACTGGGAGGGGGGGGTCTAGTCTGATCTCAGTGGATGTTACCTGTATCTAGAGGTGAGACTGGGAGGGGGCGTCTTGTCTGATCTCAGTGGATGTTACCTGTATCTAGAGGTGAGACTGGGGGAGGGGGTCTAGTCTGATCTCAGTGGATGTTACCTGTATCTAGAGGTGAGACTGGGGGGGTCTAGTCTGATCTCAGTGGATGTTACCTGTATCTAGAGGTGAGACTGGGAGGGGGGTCTAGTCTGATCTCAGTGGATGTTACCTGTATCTAGAGGTGAGACTGGGAGGGGGGAGTCTAGTCTGATCTCAGTGGATGTTACCTGTATCTAGAGGTGAGACTGGGAGGGGGGGTCTAGTCTGATCTCAGTGGATGTTACCTGTATCTAGAGGTGAGACTGAGGGGGGGTCTAGTCTGATCTCAGTGGATGTTACCTGTATCTAGAGGTGAGACTGGGGGGGGGGTCAGTCTGATCTCAGTGGATGTTACCTGTATCTAGAGGTGAGACTGAGGGGGGGAGGGGGTCTAGTCTGATCTCAGTGGATGTTACCTGTATCTAGAGGTGAGACTGAGGGGGGGTCTAGTCTGATCTCAGTGGATGTTACCTGTATCTAGAGGTGAGACTGGTGGGGGGGTCTAGTCTGATCTCAGTGGATGTTACCTGTATCTAGAGGTGAGACTGGGAGGGGGGGTCTAGTCTGATCTCAGTGGATGTTACCTGTATCTAGAGGTGAGACTGAGGGGGGGTCTAGTCTGATCTCAGTGGATGTTACCTGTATCTAGAGGTGAGACTGGAGGGGGGTCCAGTCTGATCTCAGTGGATGTTACCTGTATCTAGAGGTGAGACTGAGGGGGGGTCCAGTCTGATCTCAGTGGATGTTACCTGTATCTAGAGGTGAGACTGAGGGGGGGTCTAGTCTGATCTCAGTGGATGTTACCTGTATCTAGAGGTGAGACTGGTGGGGGGGTCCAGTCTGATCTCAGTGGATGTTACCTGTATCTAGAGGTGAGACTGGGGGGGGTCCAGTCTGATCTCAGTGGATGTTACCTGTATCTAGAGGTGAGACTGGTGGGGGGGTCCAGTCTGATCTCAGTGGATGTTACCTGTATCTAGAGGTGAGACTGAGGGGGGGTCCAGTCTGATCTCAGTGGATGTTACCTGTATCTAGAGGTGAGACTGAGGGGGGTCTAGTCTGATCTCAGTGGATGTTACCTGTATCTAGAGGTGAGACTGGGGGGGTCAGTCTGATCTCAGTGGATGTTACCTGTATCTAGAGGTGAGACTGAGGGGGGTCTAGTCTGATCTCAGTGGATGTTACCTGTATCTAGAGGTGAGACTGGTGGGGGGGGGGGGTCCAGTCTGATCTCAGTGGATGTTACCTGTATCTAGAGGTGAGACTGAGGGGGGGGGTCTAGTCTGATCTCAGTGGATGTTACCTGTATCTAGAGGTGAGACTGGGGGGTCCAGTCTGATCTCAGTGGATGTTACCTGTATCTAGAGGTGAGACTGGGGGGGTCCAGTCTGATCTCAGTGGATGTTACCTGTATCTAGAGGTGAGACTGAGGGGGGGGTCCAGTCTGATCTCAGTGGATGTTACCTGTATCTAGAGGTGAGACTGAGGGGGGGTCTAGTCTGATCTCAGTGGATGTTACCTGTATCTAGAGGTGAGACTGGGGGGGGTCCAGTCTGATCTCAGTGGATGTTACCTGTATCTAGAGGTGAGACTGGGGGGGGTCTAGTCTGATCTCAGTGGATGTTCTTGGACTCGGGGCTGGGGGCCAGAGAATTGGGTCTATAGTAGCATCGATGGACACTAATGAATTATCTGATCTCTCCCCCATCTCTCCCTCTGTCTCCCTGCCTCTCTCACCCCTCCCTCCCTCTGTCTCCCTCCCTCCCTCTGTCTCCTCCCTCCCTCCCTTCCTCCTCCCTCCCTCCCCTCTCCCTCCCTCCCTCTCTCTCTCTCCTCCCTCCCTCCCTCTCTCTCTCCTCCCTCCCTCCCTCCCCCTCTCTCTCCCTCCTCCCTCCCTCCCTCCCTCCCCCTCTCTCTCCTCCCTCCCTCCCTCCCTCTGTCTCCCTCCCTCTCTCCCTCCCTCTCTCTCTCCTCCTCCCTCCCTCTGTCTCCCTCCTCTCTCCCTCCCTCCCTCTCTCCCTCTCCCTCCCTCCCCCTCCCTCTCTCTCTCCTCCCTCCCTCCCTCTGTCTCCCTCCCTCCCTCCCTCCTCTCTCTCTCTCCTCCCTCCCTCTCTCCCTCCCTCTCTCTCTCCTCCCTCCCTCCCTCCCTCTCTCTCTCCTCCCTCCCTCCCTCTGTCTCCCTCCCTGTCTCCCCATCTCAGACAGGGGTGACTGCTCCTTAGACGGCAGGGGAGTGTCTGTGTGCGGGGTTGGAGACGGATCACTGGGCGTGGTTCCGGAGGAGAGGAAGAAACGTGGCCGAGCAGAACTGAGACAGCTGTGGAGGAAGGCCATCCTGCAACAGACATTGCTGCTGAGGATGGAGAGAGAGAACAACAAGATACAGGGTAACAGAATGGAGAGAACAACAAGATACAGGGTAACAGAATGGAGAGAGAACAACAAGATACAGGGTAACAGAATGGAGAGAGAGAACAACAAGATACAGGGTAACAGAATGGAGAGAGAACAACAAGACAAGATAACAGGGTAACAGAATGGAGAGAGAGAACAACAAGATACAGGGTAACAGAATGGAGAGAACAACAAGATACAGGGTAACAGAATGGAGAGAGAGAACAACAAGATACAGGGTAACAGAATGGAGAGAGAGAGAACAACAAGATACAGGGTAACAGAATGGAGAGAGAACAACAAGATACAGGGTAACAGAATGGAGAGAGAGAGAACAACAAGATACAGGGTAACAGAATGGAGAGAACAACAAGATACAGGGTAACAGAATGGAGAGAGAGAACAACAAGATACAGGGTAACAGAATGGAGAGAGAGAACAACAAGATACAGGGTAACAGAATGGAGAGAGAACAACAAGATACAGGGTAACAGAATGGAGAGAGAGAACAACAAGATACAGGGTAACAGAATGGAGAGAGAACAACAAGATACAGGGTAACAGAATGGAGAGAACAACAAGATACAGGGTAACAGAATGGAGAGAGGGAACAACAAGATACAGGGTAACAGAATGGAGAGAACAACAAGATACAGGGTAACAGAATGGAGAGAACAACAAGATACAGGGTAACAGAATGGAGAGAGAACAACAAGATACAGGGTAACAGAATGAGAGAGAACAACAAGATACAGGGTAACAGAATGGAGAGAGAACAACAAGATACAGGGTAACAGAATGGAGAGAACAACAAGATACAGGGTAACAGAATGGAGAGAGAACAACAAGATACAGGGTAACAGAATGAGAGAGAGAACAACAAGATACAGGGTAACAGAATGGAGAGAGAAGAACAACAAGATACAGGGTAACAGAATGGAGAGAGAACAACAAGATACAGGGTAACAGAATGGAGAGAGAACAACAAGATACAGGGTAACAGAATGGAGAGAGAGAACAACAAGATACAGGGTAACAGAATGGGAGAGAGAACAACAAGATACAGGGTAACAGAATGAGAGAGAACAACAAGATACAGGGTAACAGAATGGAGAGAGAGAACAACAAGATACAGGGTAACAGAATGGAGAGAGAGAACAACAAGATACAGGGTAACAGAATGGAGAGACAACAAGAACAACAAGATACAGGGTAACAGAATGGAGAGAACAACAAGATACAGGGTAACAGAATGGAGAGAACAACAAGATACAGGGTAACAGAATGGAGAGAACAACAAGATACAGGGTAACAGAATGGAGAGAGAGAACAACAAGATACAGGGTAACAGAATGGAGAGAGAGAACAACAAGATACAGGGTAACAGAATACAGGGAGAATGGAGAGAACAACAAGATACAGGGTAACAGAATGGGAGAGAGAACAACAAGATACAGGGTAACAGAATGGAGAGAGAGAACAACAAGATACAGGGTAACAGAATGGAGAGAGAACAACAAGATACAGGGTAACAGAATGGAGAGAGAACAACAAGATACAGGGTAACAGAATGGAGAGAGAGAACAACAAGATACAGGGTAACAGAATGGAGAGAGAACAACAAGATACAGGGTAACAGAATGGAGAGAACAACAAGATACAGGGTAACAGAATGGAGAGAGAGAACAACAAGATACAGGGTAACAGAATGGAGAGAGAGAGAACAACAAGATACAGGGTAACAGAATGGAGAGAGAGAGAACAACAAGATACAGGGTAACAGAATGGAGAGAGAGAACAACAAGATACAGGGTAACAGAATGGAGAGAACAACAAGATACAGGGTAACAGAATGGAGAGAACAACAAGATACAGGGTAACAGAATGGAGAGAACAACAAGATACAGGGTAACAGAATACAGGGTAACAGAAGAGAGAACAACAAGATACAGGGTAACAGAATGGAGAGAGAACAACAAGATACAGGGTAACAGAATGGAGAGAGAACAACAAGATACAGGGTAACAGAATGGGAGAGAGAGAACAACAAGATACAGGGTAACAGAATGGAGAAGAGAGAACAACAAGATACAGGGTAACAGAATGAGAGAGAACAACAAGATACAGGGTAACAGAATGGAGAGAGAACAACAAGATACAGGGTAACAGAATGGAGAGAGAACAACAAGATACAGGGTAACAGAATGGAGAGAACAACAAGATACAGGGTAACAGAATGAGAGAGAACAACAAGATACAGGGTAACAGAATGGAGAGAACAACAAGATACAGGGTAACAGAATGGAGAGAGAACAACAAGATACAGGGTAACAGAATGGAGAATGGAGAGAACAACAAGATACAGGGTAACAGAATGGAGAGAAGAACAACAAGATACAGGGTAACAGAATGGAGAGAACAACAAGATACAGGGTAACAGAATGGAGAGAGAACAACAAGATACAGGGTAACAGAATGGAGAGAGAGAACAACAAGATACAGGGTAACAGAATGGAGAGAGAGAACAACAAGATACAGGGTAACAGAATGGAGAGAGAACAACAAGATACAGGGTAACAGAATGGAGAGAGAGAACAACAAGATACAGGGTAACAGAATGGAGAGAACAACAAGATACAGGGTAACAGAATGGAGAGAACAACAAGATACAGGGTAACAGAATGGAGAGAGAACAACAAGATACAGGGTAACAGAATGGAGAGAGAGAACAACAAGATACAGGGTAACAGAATGGAGAGAGAGAACAACAAGATACAGGGTAACAGAATGGAGAGAGAACAACAAGATACAGGGTAACAGAATGGAGAGAGAGAACAACAAGATACAGGGTAACAGAATGGAGAGAGAGAACAACAAGATACAGGGTAACAGAATGGAGAGAACAACAAGATACAGGGTAACAGAATGGAGAGAGAGAGAACAACAAGATACAGGGTAACAGAATAACAGAGAGAGAACAACAAGATACAGGGTAACAGAATGGAGAGAGAACAACAAGATACAGGGTAACAGAATGAGAGAGAACAACAAGATACAGGGTAACAGAATGGAGAGAGAACAACAAGATACAGGGTAACAGAATGGAGAGAGAACAACAAGATACAGGGTAACAGAATGGAGAGAGAACAACAAGATACAGGGTAACAGAATGGAGAGAGAGAACAACAAGATACAGGGTAACAGAATGGAGAGAGAACAACAAGATACAGGGTAACAGAATGGAGAGAGAACAACAAGAGAACAACAAGATACAGGGTAACAGAATGGAGAGAGAACAACAAGATACAGGGTAACAGAATGGAGAGAGAGAACAACAAGATACAGGGTAACAGAATGGAGAGAGAGAACAACAAGATACAGGGTAACAGAATGGAGAGAGAGAACAACAAGATACAGGGTAACAGAATGGAGAGAGAGAACAACAAGATACAGGGTAACAGAATGGAGAGAGAGAACAACAAGATACAGGGTAACAGAATGGAGAGAGAGAACAACAAGATACAGGGTAACAGAATGGAGAGAGAGAACAACAAGATACAGGGTAACAGAATGGAGAGAGAGAACAACAAGATACAGGGTAACAGAATGGGAGAGAGAACAACAAGATACAGGGTAACAGAATGGAGAGAGAGAACAACAAGATACAGGGTAACAGAATGGAGAGAGAACAACAAGATACAGGGTAACAGAATGGAGAGAGAACAACAAGATACAGGGTAACAGAATGGAGAGAACAACAAGATACAGGGTAACAGAATGGAGAGAGAGAACAACAAGATACAGGGTAACAGAATGGAGAGAGAGAACAACAAGATACAGGGTAACAGAATGGAGAGAGAACAACAAGATACAGGGTAACAGAATGGAGAGAACAACAAGATACAGGGTAACAGAATGGAGAGAACAACAAGATACAGGGTAACAGAATGGAGAGAACAACAAGATACAGGGTAACAGAATGGAGAGAGAGAACAACAAGATACAGGGTAACAGAATGGAGAGAGAACAACAAGATACAGGGTAACAGAATGGAGAGAGAGAACAACAAGATACAGGGTAACAGAATGGAGAGAACAACAAGATACAGGGTAACAGAATGGAGAGAGAGAACAACAAGATACAGGGTAACAGAATGGAGAGAACAACAAGATACAGGGTAACAGAATGGAGAGAACAACAAGATACAGGGTAACAGAATGGAGAGAGAGAACAATAAGATACAGGGTAACAGAATGGAGAGAGAGAACAACAAGATACAGGGTAACAGAATGGAGAGAGCAACAAGATACAGGGTAACAGAATGGAGAGAGAGAACAACAAGATACAGGGTAACAGAATGGAGAGAGAGAACAACAAGATACAGGGTAACAGAATGGGAGACAGAACAACAAGACAACAAGGGTAACAGAATGGAGAGAGAACAACAAGATACAGGGTAACAGAATGGAGAGAGAACAACAAGATACAGGGTAACAGAATGGAGAGAACAACAAGATACAGGGTAACAGAATGGAGAGAACAACAAGATACAGGGTAACAGAATGGAGAGAACAACAAGATACAGGGTAACAGAATGGAGAGAACAACAAGATACAGGGTAACAGAATGGAGAGAGAACAACAAGATACAGGGTAACAGAATGGAGAGAGAACAACAAGATACAGGGTAACAGAATGGAGAGAACAACAAGATACAGGGTAACAGAATGGAGAGAGAGAACAACAAGATACAGGGTAACAGAATGGAGAGAGAGAGAACAACAAGATACAGGGTAACAGAATGGAGAGAGAACAACAAGATACAGGGTAACAGAATGGAGAGAGAACAACAAGATACAGGGTAACAGAATGGAGAGAGAGAACAACAAGATACAGGGTAACAGAATGGAGAGAACAACAAGATACAGGGTAACAGAATGGAGAGAACAACAAGATACAGGGTAACAGAATGGAGAGAGAGAACAACAAGATACAGGGTAACAGAATGGAGAGAGAGAGAACAACAAGATACAGGGTAACAGAATGGAGAGAGAGAACAACAAGATACAGGGTAACAGAATGGAGAGAGAACAACAAGATACAGGGTAACAGAATGGAGAGAGAACAACAAGATACAGGGTAACAGAATGGAGAGAGAGAACAACAAGATACAGGGTAACAGAATGGGAGAGAGAACAACAAGATACAGGGTAACAGAATGGAGAGAGAACAACAAGATACAGGGTAACAGAATGGAGAGAGAACAACAAGATACAGGGTAACAGAATGGAGAGAACAACAAGAGAACAACAAGATACAGGGTAACAGAATGGAGAGAGAACAACAAGATACAGGGTAACAGAATGGGAGAGAGAACAACAAGATACAGGGTAACAGAATGGGAGAGAACAACAAGATACAGGGTAACAGAATGGAGAGAACAACAAGATACAGGGTAACAGAATGGAGAGAGAGAACAACAAGATACAGGGTAACAGAATGGAGAGAGAACAACAAGATACAGGGTAACAGAATGGAGAGAGAGAACAACAAGATACAGGGTAACAGAATGGGAGAGAGAACAACAAGATACAGGGTAACAGAATGGAGAGAGAGAACAACAAGATACAGGGTAACAGAATGGAGAGAGAGAACAACAAGATACAGGGTAACAGAATGGAGAGAGAGAACAACAAGATACAGGGTAACAGAATGGAGAGAGAGAACAACAAGATACAGGGTAACAGAATGGAGAGAGAGAACAACAAGATACAGGGTAACAGAATGGAGAGAGAGAACAACAAGATACAGGGTAACAGAATGGAGAGAGAGAACAACAAGATACAGGGTAACAGAATGAACAACAAGATACAGGGTAACAGAAGAGAACAACAAGATACAGGGTAACAGAATGGTAACAGAAGAGAGAACAACAAGATACAGGGTAACAGAATGGAGAGAGAACAACAAGATACAGGGTAACAGAATGGAGAGAACAACAAGATACAGGGTAACAGAAGAGAGAACAACAAGATACAGGGTAACAGAATGGAGAGAGAACAACAAGATACAGGGTAACAGAATGGAGAGAACAACAAGATACAGGGTAACAGAATGGAGAGAGAGAACAACAAGATACAGGGTAACAGAATGGAGAGAGAACAACAAGATACAGGGTAACAGAATGGAGAGAGAACAACAAGATACAGGGTAACAGAATGGAGAGAACAACAAGATACAGGGTAACAGAATGGAGAGAACAACAAGATACAGGGTAACAGAATGGAGAGAACAACAAGATACAGGGTAACAGAATGGAGAGAGAACAACAAGATACAGGGTAACAGAATGGAGAGAGAACAACAAGATACAGGGTAACAGAATGGAGAGAGAGAACAACAAGATACAGGGTAACAGAATGGAGAGAACAACAAGATACAGGGTAACAGAATGGAGAGAGAGAACAACAAGATACAGGGTAACAGAATGGAGAGAGAGAGAACAACAAGATACAGGGTAACAGAATGGAGAGAGAGAACAACAAGATACAGGGTAACAGAATGGAGAGAGAGAACAACAAGATACAGGGTAACAGAATGGAGAGAGAACAACAAGATACAGGGTAACAGAATGGAGAGAGAGAACAACAAGATACAGGGTAACAGAATGGAGAGAACAACAAGATACAGGGTAACAGAATGGAGAGAACAACAAGATACAGGGTAACAGAATGGAGAGAGAACAACAAGATACAGGGTAACAGAATGGAGAGAGAGAACAACAAGATACAGGGTAACAGAATGAAGAGAGAGAACAACAAGATACAGGGTAACAGAATGGAAAGAGAGAACAACAAGATACAGGGTAACAGAATGGAGAGAGAACAACAAGATACAGGGTAACAGAATGGAGAGAGAGAACAACAAGATACAGGGTAACAGAATGGAGAGAACAACAAGATACAGGGTAACAGAATGGGAGAGAGAACAACAAGATACAGGGTAACAGAATGGAGAGAGAACAACAAGATACAGGGTAAAGAATGGAGAGAGAACAACAAGACAGGGTAACAGAATGAGAGAGAACAACAAGATACAGGGTAACAGAATGGAGAGAGAGAACAACAAGATACAGGGTAACAGAATGGAGAGAGAACAACAAGATACAGGGTAACAGAATGGAGAGAACAACAAGATACAGGGTAACAGAATGGAGAGAGAGAACAACAAGATACAGGGTAACAGAATGGAGAGAGAGAACAACAAGATACAGGGTAACAGAATGGAGAGAGAGAACAACAAGATACAGGGTAACAGAATGGGAGAGAACAACAAGATACAGGGTAACAGAATGGAGAGAGAGAACAACAAGATACAGGGTAACAGAAGGGAGAGAGAACAACAAGATACAGGGTAACAGAATGGGAGAGAGAACAACAAGATACAGGGTAACAGAATGGAGAGAGAGACAACAAGATACAGGGTAACAGAATGGAGAGAGAACAACAAGATACAGGGTAACAGAATGGAGAGAACAACAAGATACAGGGTAACAGAATGGAGAGAGAGAACAACAAGATACAGGGTAACAGAATGGAGAGAGAGAACAACAAGATACAGGGTAACAGAATGGAGAGAACAACAAGATACAGGGTAACAGAATGGAGAGAGAGAACAACAAGATACAGGGTAACAGAATGGAGAGAACAACAAGATACAGGGTAACAGAATGGAGAGAACAACAAGAGAACAACAAGATACAGGGTAACAGAATGGAGAGAGAGAACAACAAGATACAGGGTAACAGAATGGAGAGAGAGAACAACAAGATACAGGGTAACAGAATGGAGAGAGAGAACAACAAGATACAGGGTAACAGAATGGAGAGAGAACAACAAGATACAGGGTAACAGAATGGAGAGAGAGAACAACAAGATACAGGGTAACAGAATGGAGAGAGAACAACAAGATACAGGGTAACAGAATGGGAGAGAGAACAACAAGATACAGGGTAACAGAATGGAGAGAGAGAACAACAAGATACAGGGTAACAGAATGGAGACAACAAGATACAGGGTAACAGAAGGAGAGGAGAACAACAAGAATGGGTAACAGAATGGAGAGAACAACAAGATACAGGGTAACAGAATGGAGAGAGAACAACAAGATACAGGGTAACAGAATGGAGAGAGAGAACAACAAGATACAGGGTAACAGAATGGAGAGAGAACAACAAGATACAGGGTAACAGAATGGAGAGAACAACAAGATACAGGGTAACAGAATGGAGAGAGAACAACAAGATACAGGGTAACAGAATGGTAACAGAAGAGAGAACAACAAGATACAGGGTAACAGAATGGAGAGAGAGAACAACAAGATACAGGGTAACAGAATGGAGAGAGAACAACAAGATAACAGAATGGAGGGTAACAACAAGAACAGGGTAACAGAAGAGAGAACAACAAGATACAGGGTAACAGAATGGAGAGAACAACAAGATACAGGGTAACAGAATGAGAGAGAACAACAAGATACAGGGTAACAGAATGGAGAGAGAACAACAAGATACAGGGTAACAGAATGGAGAGAACAACAAGATACAGGGTAACAGAATGGAGAGAACAACAAGAACAACAAGATACAGGGTAACAGAATGGAGAGAAGAAACAAGATACAGGGTAACAGAATGGAGAGAGAACAACAAGATACAGGGTAACAGAATGGGAGAGAGAACAACAAGATACAGAAGGGTAACAGAATGGAAGAGAACAACAAGATACAGGGTAACAGAATGGAGTAACAGAAGAGAACAACAAGATACAGGGTAACAGAATGGAGAGAACAACAAGATACAGGGTAACAGAATGGAGAGAGAGAACAACAAGATACAGGGTAACAGAATGGAGAGAGAACAACAAGATACAGGGTAACAGAATGGAGAGAGAGAACAACAAGATACAGGGTAACAGAATGGAGAGAGAACAACAAGATACAGGGTAACAGAATGGAGAGAGAGAACAACAAGATACAGGGTAACAGAATGGAGAGAGAGAACAACAAGATACAGGGTAACAGAATGGAGAGAACAACAAGATACAGGGTAACAGAATGGAGAGAGAGAGAACAACAAGATACAGGGTAACAGAATGGAGAGAGAGAACAACAAGATACAGGGTAACAGAAGAACAACAAATGGTAACAGAAGAGAGAGAACAACAAGATACAGGGTAACAGAATGGAGAGAACAACAAGATACAGGGTAACAGAATGGAGAGAACAACAAGATACAGGGTAACAGAATGGGAGAGAACAACAAGATACAGGGTAACAGAATGAGAGAGAGAACAACAAGATACAGGGTAACAGAATGGAGAGAGAGAACAACAAGATACAGGGTAACAGAATGGAGAGAGAGAACAACAAGATACAGGGTAACAGAATGGAGAGAGAGAACAACAAGATACAGGGTAACAGAAAGGAGAGAACAATAAGATACAGGGTAACAGAATGAAGAGAACAACAAGATACAGGGTAACAGAATGGAGAGAGAACAACAAGATACAGGGTAACAGAATGGAGAGAACAACAAGATACAGGGTAACAGAATGGAGAGAGAGAACAACAAGATACAGGGTAACAGAATGGAGAGAGAGAACAACAAGATACAGGGTAACAGAATGGAGAGAGAGAACAACAAGATACAGGGTAACAGAATGGAGAGAGAGAACAACAAGATACAGGGTAACAGAATGGAGAGAGAACAACAAGATACACAAGAACAACAAGATACAGGGTAACAGAATGGAGAGAGAACAACAAGATACAGGGTAACAGAATGGAGAGAACAACAAGATACAGGGTAACAGAATGGAGAGAGAGAACAACAAGATACAGGGTAACAGAATGGGAGAGAGAACAACAAGATACAGGGTAACAGAATGGAGAGAACAACAAGATACAGGGTAACAGAATGGAAACAACAAGAGAGAAGAACAACAAGATACAGGGTAACAGAATGGAGAGAACAACAAGATACAGGGTAACAGAATGGAGAGAGAGAACAACAAGATACAGGGTAACAGAATGGAGAGAGAACAACAAGATACAGGGTAACAGAATGGAGAGAACAACAAGATACAGGGTAACAGAATGGAGAGAGAACAACAAGATACAGGGTAACAGAATACAGGGTAACAGAAGAGAACAACAAGATACAGGGTAACAGAATGGAGAGAGAGAACAACAAGATACAGGGTAACAGAATGGAGAGAGAGAACAACAAGATACAGGGTAACAGAATGGAGAGAACAACAAGATACAGGGTAACAGAATGGAGAGAGAGAACAACAAGATACAGGGTAACAGAATGGAGAGAGAACAACAAGATACAGGGTAACAGAATGGAGAGAGAGAACAACAAGATACAGGGTAACAGAATGGAGAGAGAGAACAACAAGATACAGGGTAACAGAATGGAGAGAGAACAACAAGATACAGGGTAACAGAATGGAGAGAACAACAAGATACAGGGTAACAGAATGGAGAGAGAGAACAACAAGATACAGGGTAACAGAATGGAGAGAGAGAACAACAAGATACAGGGTAACAGAATGGAGAGAGAACAACAAGATACAGGGTAACAGAATGGAGAGAGAACAACAAGATACAGGGTAACAGAATGGAGAGAGAGAGAGAACAACAAGATACAGGGTAACAGAATGGAGAGAACAACAAGATACAGGGTAACAGAATGGAGAGAGAGAACAACAAGATACAGGGTAACAGAATGGAGAGAACAACAAGATACAGGGTAACAGAATGGAGAGAACAACAAGATACAGGGTAACAGAATGGAGAGAACAACAAGATACAGGGTAACAGAATGGAGAGAGAACAACAAGATACAGGGTAACAGAATGGAGAGAGAGAACAACAAGATACAGGGTAACAGAATGGAGAGAGAACAACAAGATACAGGGTAACAGAATGGAGAGAGAGAACAACAAGATACAGGGTAACAGAATGGAGATACAGGGAGAATGGAGAGAGAACAACAAGATACAGGGTAACAGAATGGAGAGAACAACAAGATACAGGGTAACAGAATGGAGAGAGAACAACAAGATACAGGGTAACAGAATGGAGAGAGAACAACAAGATACAGGGTAACAGAATGGAGAGAGAACAACAAGATACAGGGTAACAGAATGGAGAGAGAACAAGAACAACAAGATACAGGGTAACAGAATGGAGAGAGAACAACAAGATACAGGGTAACAGAATGGAGAGAGAGAACAACAAGATACAGGGTAACAGAATGGAGAGAGAACAACAAGATACAGGGTAACAGAATGGAGAGAGAGAACAACAAGATACAGGGTAACAGAATGGAGAGAGAGAACAACAAGATACAGGGTAACAGAATGGAGAGAGAGAACAACAAGATACAGGGTAACAGAATGGAGAGAGAGAACAACAAGATACAGGGTAACAGAATGGAGAGAACAACAAGATACAGGGTAACAGAATGGAGAGAGAACAACAAGATACAGGGTAACAGAATGGAGAGAGAGAACAACAAGATACAGGGTAACAGAATGGAGAGAGAACAACAAGATACAGGGTAACAGAATGGAGAGAGAGAACAACAAGATACAGGGTAACAGAATGGAGAGAGAACAACAAGATACAGGGTAACAGAATGGAGAGAGAACAACAAGATACAGGGTAACAGAATGGAGAGAACAACAAGATACAGGGTAACAGAATGGAGAGAACAACAAGATACAGGGTAACAGAATGGAGAGAACAACAAGATACAGGGTAACAGAATGGAGAGAGAACAACAAGATACAGGGTAACAGAATGGAGAGAGAGAACAACAAGATACAGGGTAACAGAATGGAGAGAGAGAACAACAAGATACAGGGTAACAGAATGGAGAGAGAGAACAACAAGATACAGGGTAACAGAATGGAGAGAGAACAACAAGATACAGGGTAACAGAATGAGAGAGAACAACAAGATACAGGGTAACAGAATGGAGAGAGAACAACAAGATACAGGGTAACAGAATGGAGAGAGAACAACAAGATACAGGGTAACAGAATGGAGAGAGAGAACAACAAGATACAGGGTAACAGAATGGAGAGAGAACAACAAGATACAGGGTAACAGAATGGAGAGAGAACAACAAGATACAGGGTAACAGAATGGAGAGAGAACAACAAGAACAACAAGATACAGGGTAACAGAATGAGAGAGAACAACAAGATACAGGGTAACAGAATGGGAGAGAACAACAAGATACAGGGTAACAGAATGGAGAGAGAACAACAAGATACAGGGTAACAGAATGGAGAGAGAACAACAAGATACAGGGTAACAGAATGGAGAGAGAACAACAAGATACAGGGTAACAGAATGGAGAGAGAGAACAACAAGATACAGGGTAACAGAATGGAGAGAACAACAAGATACAGGGTAACAGAATGGAGAGAGAGAACAACAAGATACAGGGTAACAGAATGGAGAGAGAGAACAACAAGATACAGGGTAACAGAATGGAGAGAGAGAACAACAAGATACAGGGTAACAGAATGGAGAGAGAACAACAAGATACAGGGTAACAGAATGGAGAGAGAGAACAACAAGATACAGGGTAACAGAATGGAGAGAGAACAACAAGATACAGGGTAACAGAATGGAGAGAGAGAAGAACAACAAGATACAGGTAACAGAATAACAGAATGGAGAAGAGAGAACAACAAGATACAGGGTAACAGAATGGAGAGAGAGAACAACAAGATACAGGGTAACAGAATGGAGAGAGAACAACAAGATACAGGGTAACAGAATGGAGAGAACAACAAGATACAGGGTAACAGAATGGAGAGAGAGAACAACAAGATACAGGGTAACAGAATGGAGAGAGAGAACAACAAGATACAGGGTAACAGAATGGAGAGAGAGAGAACAACAAGATACAGGGTAACAGAATGGAGAGAGAGAACAACAAGATACAGGGTAACAGAATGGAGAGAGAGAACAACAAGATACAGGGTAACAGAATGAGAGAGAGAACAACAAGATACAGGGTAACAGAATGGAGAGAGAACAACAAGATACAGGGTAACAGAATGGGAGAGAGAACAACAAGATAGGGTAACAGGGTAACAGAATGGAGAATGGAGAGAACAACAAGATACAGGGTAACAGAATGGAGAGAGAGAACAGAAGAGAACAACAAGATACAGGGTAACAGAATGGAGAGAGAGAACAACAAGATACAGGGTAACAGAATGGAGAGAGAGAACAACAAGATACAGGGTAACAGAATGGAGAGAGAGAACAACAAGATACAGGGTAACAGAATGGAGAGAACAACAAGAGGGTAACAGAATGGAGAGAGAAACAAGATACAGGGTAACAGAATGGAGAGAACAACAAGAGAACAACAAGATACAGGGTAACAGAATGGAGAGAGAACAACAAGATACAGGGTAACAGAATGGAGAGAGAACAACAAGATACAGGGTAACAGAATGGAGAGAGAACAACAAGATACAGGGTAACAGAATGGAGAGAGAACAACAAGATACAGGGTAACAGAATGGAGAGAGAGAGCAACAAGATACAGGGTAACAGAATGAGAGAGAACAACAAGATACAGGGTAACAGAATGGAGAGAGAGAACAACAAGATACAGGGTAACAGAATGGGAGAGAGAACAACAAGATACAGGGTAACAGAATGGGAGAGAACAACAAGATACAGGGTAACAGAATGGAGAGAGAGAGAACAACAAGATACAGGGTAACAGAATGGAGAGAGAGAACAACAAGATACAGGGTAACAGAATGGAGAGAACAACAAGATACAGGGTAACAGAATGGAGAGAGAGAGAACAACAAGATACAGGGTAACAGAACAAGGACAGAAGAGAGAACAACAAGATACAGGGTAACAGAATGGAGAGAGAGAACAACAAGATACAGGGTAACAGAATGGAGAGAGAGAACAACAAGATACAGGGTAACAGAATGGAGAGAGAACAACAAGATACAGGGTAACAGAATGGAGAGAGAGAACAACAAGATACAGGGTAACAGAATGGAGAGAGAACAACAAGATACAGGGTAACAGAATGGAGAGAGAGAACAACAAGATACAGGGTAACAGAATGGGAGAGAGAACAACAAGATACAGGGTAACAGAATGGAGAGAGAGAACAACAAGATACAGGGTAACAGAATGGACAGAAGAGAGAACAACAAGATACAGGGTAACAGAATGGAGAGAGAGAACAACAAGATACAGGGTAACAGAATGGGAGAGAGAACAACAAGATACAGGGTAACAGAATGGAGAGAACAACAAGATACAGGGTAACAGAATGAGAGAACAACAAGAGAGGGAACAACAAGATACAGGGTAACAGAATGGAGAGAGAACAACAAGATACAGGGTAACAGAATGGTAACAGGAGAGAACAACAAGATACAGGGTAACAGAATGGAGAGAGAACAACAAGATACAGGGTAACAGAATGGAGAGAGAGAACAACAAGATACAGGGTAACAGAATGGAGAGAGAACAACAAGAACAACAAGATACAGGGTAACAGAATGGAGAGAGAGAACAACAAGATACAGGGTAACAGAATGGAGAGAGAGAGCAACAAGATACAGGGTAACAGAATGGAGAGAGACAACAAGATACAGGGTAACAGAATGGAGAGAGAGAGAGAACAACAAGATACAGGGTAACAGAATGGAGAGAGAGAGAACAACAAGATACAGGGTAACAGAATGGAGAGAGAACAACAAGATACAGGGTAACAGAATGGAGAGAGAGAACAACAAGATACAGGGTAACAGAATGGAGAGAGAACAACAAGATACAGGGTAACAGAATGGAGAGAGAGAACAACAAGATACAAGTAACAGAATGGAGGAGAACAACAAGAATGGTAACAGAATGGAGAGAGAGAACAACAAGATACAGGGTAACAGAATGGGAGAGAGAACAACAAGATACAGGGTAACAGAATGGAGAGAGAGAACAACAAGATACAGGGTAACAGAATGGAGAGAGAGAACAACAAGATACAGGGTAACAGAATGAACAACAAGAGAGAGAACAACAAGATACAGGGTAACAGAATGGAGAGAGAGAACAACAAGATACAGGGTAACAGAATGGAGAGAGAACAACAAGATACAGGGTAACAGAATGGAGAGAGAACAACAAGATACAGGGTAACAGAATGGAGAGAGAGAACAACAAGATACAGGGTAACAGAATGGAGAGAGAGAACAAGATACAGGGTAACAGAATGGAGAGAGAAACAACAACAAGATACAGGGTAACAGAATGGAGAGAACAACAAGATACAGGGTAACAGAATGGGAGAGAGAGAACAACAAGATACAGGGTAACAGAATGGAGAGAGCGAACAACAAGATACAGGGTAACAGAATGGAGAGAGAGAACAACAAGATACAGGGTAACAGAATGGAGAGAGAACAACAAGATACAGGGTAACAGAATGGAGAGAGAGACAACAAGATACAGGGTAACAGAATGGAGAGAGAACAACAAGATACAGGGTAACAGAATGAGAGAGAGAACAACAAGATACAGGGTAACAGAATGGAGAGAGAACAACAAGATACAGGGTAACAGAATGGAGAGAGAACAACAAGATACAGGGTAACAGAATGGAGAGAGAGAAGAACAACAAGATACAGAAGGGTAACAAGAATGGAGAGAATGGAGCGAACAACAAGATACAGGGTAACAGAATGGAGAGAGAGACAACAACAAGACAGAACAGAGGTAACAAGAATGGAGAATGGAGAGAACAACAAGATACAACAGGGTAACAGAATGGAGAGAGAGAGCAACAAGATACAGGGTAACAGAATGGAGAGAGAGAACAAGATACAGGGTAACAGAATGGAGAGAGAGAGAGAACAACAAGATACAGGGTAACAGAATGGAGAGAGAGAACAACAAGATACAGGGTAACAGAATGGAGAGAGAGAACAACAAGATACAGGGTAACAGAATGGAGAGAGAGAACAACAAGATACAGGGTAACAGAATGGAGAGAGAGAACAACAAGATACAGGGTAACAGAATGGAGAGAGAACAACAAGATACAGGGTAACAGAATGGAGAGAGAACAACAAGATACAGGGTAACAGAATACAGGGTAACAGGAGAGAACAACAAGATACAGGGTAACAGAATGGAGAGAGAGAACAACAAGATACAGGGTAACAGAATGGAGAGAACAACAAGATACAGGGTAACAGAATGGAGAGAGAACAACAAGATACAGGGTAACAGAATGGAGAGAGAGAACAACAAGATACAGGGTAACAGAATGGAGAGAGAACAACAAGATACAGGGTAACAGAATGGAGAGAGAACAACAAGATACAGGGTAACAGAATGGAGAGAGAGAACAACAAGATACAGGGTAACAGAATGGAGAGAGAGAACAACAAGATACAGGGTAACAGAATGGAGAGAGAACAACAAGATACAGGGTAACAGAATGGAGTAACAGAATGGAGAACAACAAGATACAGGGTAACAGAATGGAGAGAGAGAACAACAAGATACAGGGTAACAGAATGAGAGAGAGAACAACAAGATACAGGGTAACAGAATGGAGAGAGAGAACAACAAGATACAGGGTAACAGAATGGAGAGAGAGAACAACAAGATACAGGGTAACAGAATGGAGAGAGAGAACAACAAGATACAGGGTAACAGAATGGAGAGAGAACAACAAGATACAGGGTAACAGAATGGAGAGAGAACAACAAGATACAGGGTAACAGAATGGAGAGAGAACAACAAGATACAGGGTAACAGAATGGAGAGAGAGAACAACAAGATACAGGGTAACAGAATGGGAGAGAGAACAACAAGATACAGGGTAACAGAATGGAGAGAGAACAACAAGATACAGGGTAACAGAATGGAGAGAGAACAACAAGATACAGGGTAACAGAATGGAGAGAGAGAACAACAAGATACAGGGTAACAGAATGGAGAGAGAGAACAACAAGATACAGGGTAACAGAATGGAGAGAACAACAAGATACAGGGTAACAGAATGGAGAGAGAGAACAACAAGATACAGGGTAACAGAATGGAGAGAGAGAGAACAACAAGATACAGGGTAACAGAATGGAGAGAGAACAACAAGATACAGGGTAACAGAATGGAGAGAGAGAACAACAAGATACAGGGTAACAGAATGGAGAGAGAGAACAACAAGATACAGGGTAACAGAATGGAGAGAGAGAACAACAAGATACAGGGTAACAGAATGGGAGAGAACAACAAGATACAGGGTAACAGAATGGAGAGAGAACAACAAGATACAGGGTAACAGAATGGAGAGAGAGAACAACAAGATACAGGGTAACAGAATGGAGAGAGAACAACAAGATACAGGGTAACAGAATGGAGAGAACAACAAGATACAGGGTAACAGAATGGAGAGAGAGAACAACAAGATACAGGGTAACAGAATGGAGAGAGAGAACAACAAGATACAGGGTAACAGAATGGAGAGAGAACAACAAGATACAGGGTAACAGAATGGAGAGAGAACAACAAGATACAGGGTAACAGAATGGAGAGAGAACAACAAGATACAGGGTAACAGAATGGGAGAGAGAACAACAAGATACAGGGTAACAGAATGGAGAGAACAACAAGATACAGGGTAACAGAATGGAGAGAACAACAAGATACAGGGTAACAGAATGAGAGAGAACAACAAGATACAGGGTAACAGAATGGAGAGAACAACAAGATACAGGGTAACAGAATGGAGAGAACAACAAGATACAGGGTAACAGAATGGAGAGAGAACAACAAGATACAGGGTAACAGAATGGAGAGAGAACAACAAGATACAGGGTAACAGAATGGAGAGAGAACAACAAGATACAACAAGATACAGGGTAACAGAATGGAGAGAGAGAACAACAAGATACAGGGTAACAGAATGGAGAGAGAACAACAAGATACAGGGTAACAGAATGGAGAGAGAGAACAACAAGATACAGGGTAACAGAATGGAGAGAGAGAACAACAAGATACAGGGTAACAGAATGGAGAGAGAGAACAACAAGATACAGGGTAACAGAATGGAGAGAGAGAGAACAACAAGATACAGGGTAACAGAATGGAGAGAGAGAGAACAACAAGATACAGGGTAACAGAATGGAGAGAACAACAAGATACAGGGTAACAGAATGGAGAGAGAGAACAACAAGATACAGGGTAACAGAATGGAGAGAACAACAAGATACAGGGTAACAGAATGGAGAGAACAACAAGATACAGGGTAACAGAATGGAGAGAGAAACAACAAGATACAGGGTAACAGAATGGAGAGAGAGAACAACAAGATACAGGGTAACAGAATGGAGAGAGAGAACAACAAGATACAGGGTAACAGAATGAGAGAGAACAACAAGATACAGGGTAACAGAATGGAGAGAGAGAACAACAAGATACAGGGTAACAGAATGAGAGAGAGAACAACAAGATACAGGGTAACAGAATGGAGAGAGAACAACAAGATACAGGGTAACAGAATGGAGAGAACAACAAGATACAGGGTAACAGAATGGAGAGAGAGAACAACAAGATACAGGGTAACAGAATGGAGAGAGAACAACAAGATACAGGGTAACAGAATGGAGAGAGAGAACAACAAGATACAGGGTAACAGAATGGAGAGAGAGAGAACAACAAGATACAGGGTAACAGAATGGAGAGAGAACAACAAGATACAGGGTAACAGAATGGAGAGAACAACAAGATACAGGGTAACAGAATGGAGAGAGAACAACAAGATACAGGGTAACAGAATGGAGAGAGAGAACAACAAGATACAGGGTAACAGAATGGAGAGAGAGAACAACAAGATACAGGGTAACAGAATGGAGAGAGAACAACAAGATACAGGGTAACAGAATGGAGAGAGAACAACAAGATACAGGGTAACAGAATGGAGAGAGAACAACAAGATACAGGGTAACAGAATGGAGAGAGAACAACAAGATACAGGGTAACAGAATGGAGAGAGAGAACAACAAGATACAGGGTAACAGAATGGAGAGAGAGAACAACAAGATACAGGGTAACAGAATGGAACAACAAGATACAGGGTAACAGAATGGAGAGAGAACAACAAGATACAGGGTAACAGAATGGAGAGAGAACAACAAGATACAGGGTAACAGAATGGAGAGAACAACAAGATACAGGGTAACAGAATGGAGAGAACAACAAGATACAGGGTAACAACAAGATACAGGGTAACAGAATGAGAGAGAGAACAACAAGATACAGGGTAACAGAATGGAGAGAGAACAACAAGATACAGGGTAACAGAATGGAGAGAGAACAACAAGATACAGGGTAACAGAATGGAGAGAACAACAAGATACAGGGTAACAGAATGGAGAGAGAACAACAAGATACAGGGTAACAGAATGGAGAGAGAGAACAACAAGATACAGGGTAACAGAATGGAGAGAACAACAAGATACAGGGTAACAGAATGGAGAGAGAACAACAAGATACAGGGTAACAGAATGGAGAGAGAGAACAACAAGATACAGGGTAACAGAATGGAGAGAGAGAACAACAAGATACAGGGTAACAGAATGGAGAGAGAGAACAACAAGATACAGGGTAACAGAATGGAGAGAGAGAACAACAAGATACAGGGTAACAGAATGGAGAGAGAGAACAACAAGATACAGGGTAACAGAATGGAGAGAACAACAAGATACAGGGTAACAGAATGGAGAGAGAACAACAAGATACAGGGTAACAGAATGGAGAGAACAACAAGATACAGGGTAACAGAATGAGAGAGAGAACAACAAGATACAGGGTAACAGAATGGAGAACAACAAGAACAAACAGAAGATACAGGGTAACAGAATGGAGAGAGAGAACAACAAGATACAGGGTAACAGAATGGAGAGAGAGAACAACAAGATACAGGGTAACATAATGAAGAGAGAACAACAAGATACAGGGTAACAGAATGAAGAGAGAACAACAAGATACAGGGTAACAGAATGGAGAGAGAGAACAACAAGATACAGGGTAACAGAATGGAGAGAGAGAACAACAAGATACAGGGTAACAGAATGGAGAGAGAGAACAACAAGATACAGGGTAACAGAATGGAGAGAGAGAACAACAAGATACAGGGTAACAGAATGGAGAGAGAACAACAAGATACAGGGTAACAGAATGGAGAGAGAGAACAACAAGATACAGGGTAACAGAATGGAGAGAGAGAACAACAAGATACAGGGTAACAGAATGGAGAGAGAACAACAAGATACAGGGTAACAGAATGGAGAGAGAACAACAAGATACAGGGTAACAGAATGGTAACAGAAGAGAGAACAACAAGATACAGGGTAACAGAATGGAGAGAGAGAACAACAAGATACAGGGTAACAGAATGGAGAGAGAGAACAACAAGATACAGGGTAACAGAATGAGAGAGAGAACAACAAGATACAGGGTAACAGAATGAGAGAGAACAACAAGATACAGGGTAACAGAATGGAGAGAGAACAACAAGATACAGGGTAACAGAATGGAGAGAGAGAACAACAAGATACAGGGTAACAGAATGGGAGAGAACAACAAGATACAGGGTAACAGAATGGAGAGAGAACAACAAGATACAGGGTAACAGAATGGAGAGAGAGAACAACAAGATACAGGGTAACAGAATGAGAGAGAACAACAAGATACAGGGTAACAGAATGGAGAGAGAACAACAAGATACAGGGTAACAGAATGGAGAGAACAACAAGATACAGGGTAACAGAATGGAGAGAACAACAAGATACAGGGTAACAGAATGGAGAGAGAACAACAAGATACAGGGTAACAGAATGGAGAGAACAACAAGATACAGGGTAACAGAATGGAGAGAGAACAACAAGATACAGGGTAACAGAATGGAGAGAGAACAACAAGATACAGGGTAACAGAATGGAGAGAGAACAACAAGATACAGGGTAACAGAATGGAGAGAGAACAACAAGATACAGGGTAACAGAATGGAGAGAGAACAACAAGATACAGGGTAACAGAATGGAGAGAGAGAACAACAAGATACAGGGTAACAGAATGGAGAGAGAGAACAACAAGATACAGGGTAACAGAATGGAGAGAGAACAACAAGATACAGGGTAACAGAATGGAGAGAGAACAACAAGATACAGGGTAACAGAATGGAGAGAACAACAAGATACAGGGTAACAGAATGGAGAGAGAGAACAACAAGATACAGGGTAACAGAATGGAGAGAGAACAACAAGATACAGGGTAACAGAATGGGAGAGAACAACAAGATACAGGGCAAGATACAGGGTAACAGAATGGAGAGAGAACAACAAGATACAGGGTAACAGGAGAACAACAAGATACAGGGTAACAGAATGGAGAGAGAGAACAACAAGATACAGGGTAACAGAATGGAGAGAGAGAACAACAAGATACAGGGTAACAGAATGGAGAGAGAGAACAACAAGATACAGGGTAACAGAATGGAGAGAGAGAACAACAAGATACAGGGTAACAGAATGGAGAGAGAACAACAAGATACAGGGTAACAGAATGGAGAGAGAGAACAACAATCCCTGAGCCGACAAGAACATATTTTACTGTCCTTGTGGGGACCTAAACCACAACCTAACCCTAACCCTAACCCGGACCTAAAATTCATTTCCATTAAAAGTCTTATTTTCTCAACCTAATCCTAAACCCAACCCCTGACCCTAATCCTAATCATAAACCCAACCCCTGACCCTAATCCTAAACCCAACCCCTGACCCTAATCCTAAACCCAACCCCTGACCCTAATCCTAAACCCAACCCCTGACCCTGACCCTTATCCTAAACCCAACCCCTGACCCTGATCCTAATCCTAAACCAAATCCCTGACCCTAATCCTAAACCCAACCCCTGACCCTGACCCTTATCCTAAACCCAACCCCTGATCCTAATCCTAAACCAAATCCCTGACCCTAATCCTAAACCCAACCCCTGACCCTAATCCTAATCCTAAACCCAACCCCTGACCCTAATCCTAAACCCAACCCCTGACCCTAATCCTAAACCCAACCCCTGACCCTAATCCTAAACCCAACCCCTGACCCTAATCCTAAACCCAACCCCTGACCCTAATCCTAATCCTAAACACAACCCCTGACCCTAATCCTAAACCCAACCCCTGACCCTAATCCTAAACCCAACCCCTGACCCTAATCCTAAACACAACCCCTGACCCTAATCCTAAACCCAACCCCTGATCCTAATCCTAAACCCAACCCCTAATCCTAATCCTCAACCCAACCCCTGACCCTAATCCTAAACCCAACCACTGACCCTAATCCTAAACCCAACCACTGACCCTAACCATAATCCTAAACACAACCCCTGTCCCTAATCCTAAACCCAACCCCTGACCCTAATCCTAAACCCAACCCTGACCCTAATCCTAAACCCAACCCCTGAACCTAATCCTAAACCCAACCCCTGAACCTAATCCTAAACCCAACCCCTGAACCTAATCCTATAAACCCAACCCCTGACCCTAATCCTAAACCCAACCACTGACCCTAACCCTAATCCTAAACACAACCCCTGTCCCTAATCCTAAATCCAACCCCTGACCGTAATCCTAAACCTAACCCCTGACCCTAATCCTAAACCTAACCCCTGACCCTAATCCTAAACCCAACCCCTGACCCT
>NC_088413.1:1953243-1958243 GCF_034236695.1 Oncorhynchus nerka | reverse complement strand
CCAGTCCTATATAGTGAGAGTATAGTCCAGTCCTATATAGTGAGAGTATAGTCCAGTCCTATATAGTGAGAGTATATCCTAGTCCAGTCCTATATAGTGAGAGTATAGTCCAGTCCTATATAGTGAGAGTATATCCTAGTCCAGTCCTATATAGTGAGAGTATATCCTAGTCCAGTCCTATATAGTGAGAGTATATCCTAGTCCAGTCCTATATAGTGAGTTTAGTCCAGTCCTATATAGTGAGAGTATATCCTAGTCCAGTCCTATATAGTGAGAGTATAGTCCAGTCCTATATAGTGAGAGTATAGTCCAGTCCTATATAGTGAGAGTATAGTCCAGTCCTATATAGTGAGAGTATAGTCCAGTCCTATATAGTGAGAGTATATCCTAGTCCAGTCCTATATAGTGAGAGTATAGTCCAGTCCTATATAGTGAGAGTATATCCTAGTCCAGTCCTATATAGTGAGAGTATATCCTAGTCCAGTCCTATATAGTGAGAGTATATCCTAGTCCAGTCCTATATAGTGAGAGTATATCCTAGTCCAGTCCTATATAGTGAGAGTATATCCTAGTCCAGTCCTATATCGTGAGAGTATATCCTAGTCCAGTCCTATATAGTGAGAGTATATCCTAGTCCAGTCCTATATAGTGAGAGTATAGTCCAGTCCTATATAGTGAGAGTATAGTCCAGTCCTATATAGTGAGAGTATAGTCCAGTCCTATATAGTGAGAGTATAGTCCAGTCCTATATAGTGAGAGTATAGTCCAGTCCTATATAGTGAGAGTATAGCCCAGTCCTATATAGTGAGAGTATATCCTAGTCCAGTCCTATATAGTGAGAGTATAGTCCAGTCCTATATAGTGAGAGTATAGTCCAGTCCTATATAGTGAGAGTATAGTCCAGTCCTATATAGTGAGAGTATAGTCCAGTCCGATATAGTGAGAGTATAGTCCAGTCCTATATAGTGAGTATAGTCCAGTCCTATATAGTGAGAGTATAGTCCAGTCCTATATAGTGAGAGTATAGTCCAGTCCTATATAGTGAGAGTATATCCTAGTCCAGTCCTATATAGTGAGAGTATAGTCCAGTCCTATATAGTGAGAGTATATCCTAGTCCAGTCCTATATAGTGAGAGTATAGTCCAGTCCTATATAGTGAGAGTATAGTCCAGTCCTATATAGTGAGAGTATAGTCCAGTCCTATATAGTGAGAGTATATCCTAGTCCAGTCCTATATAGTGAGAGTATAGTCCAGTCCGATATAGTGAGAGTATAGTCCAGTCCTATATAGTGAGAGTATAGTCCAGTCCTATATAATGAGAGTATAGTCCAGTCCTATATAGTGAGAGTATAGTCCAGTCCTATATAGTGAGTTTAGTCCAGTCCTATATAGTGAGAGTATATCCTAGTCCAGTCCTATATAGTGAGAGTATAGTCCAGTCCTATATAGTGAGAGTATAGTCCAGTCCTATATAGTGAGAGTATAGTCCAGTCCTATATAGTGAGAGTATAGTCCAGTCCTATATAGTGAGAGTATATCCTAGTCCAGTCCTATATAGTGAGAGTATAGTCCAGTCCTATATAGTGAGAGTATATCCTAGTCCAGTCCTATATAGTGAGAGTATATCCTAGTCCAGTCCTATATAGTGAGAGTATATCCTAGTCCAGTCCTATATAGTGAGAGTATATCCTAGTCCAGTCCTATATAGTGAGAGTATATCCTAGTCCAGTCCTATATTGTGAGAGTATATCCTAGTCCAGTCCTATATAGTGAGAGTATATCCTAGTCCAGTCCTATATAGTGAGAGTATAGTCCAGTCCTATATAGTGAGAGTATAGTCCAGTCCTATATAGTGAGAGTATAGTCCAGTCCTATATAGTGAGAGTATAGTCCAGTCCTATATAGTGAGAGTATAGTCCAGTCCTATATAGTGAGAGTATAGTCCAGTCCTATATAGTGAGAGTATAGCCCAGTCCTATATAGTGAGAGTATATCCTAGTCCAGTCCTATATAGTGAGAGTATATCCTAGTCCAGTCCTATATAGTGAGAGTATAGTCCAGTCCTATATAGTGAGAGTATAGTCCAGTCCTATATAGTGAGAGTATAGTCCAGTCCGATATAGTGAGAGTATAGTCCAGTCCTATATAGTGAGTATAGTCCAGTCCTATATAGTGAGAGTATAGTCCAGTCCTATATAGTGAGAGTATAGTCCAGTCCTATATAGTGAGAGTATATCCTAGTCCAGTCCTATATAGTGAGAGTATAGTCCAGTCCTATATAGTGAGAGTATATCCTAGTCCAGTCCTATATAGTGAGAGTATAGTCCAGTCCTATATAGTGAGAGTATAGTCCAGTCCTATATAGTGAGAGTATAGTCCAGTCCTATATAGTGAGAGTATAGTCCAGTCCTATATAGTGAGAGTATAGTCCAGTCCTATATAGTGAGAGTATAGTCCAGTCCTATATAGTGAGAGAGGTTCTCCATGTTCTCCTCTCATCATGTTGATCTGTCCGCGTAGCTTCGGAGAGTAAGCGCCTGCGTCTGGACTATGAGGAGATAACTCCCTGTCTGAAGGACGTTACGCTGGTCTGGGAGAGCATGCTGGGAACTCAGGCCAGGTCGAAGGTCAAGTTCAACACCGACACTGTCCACTCTGCTGTCGAACAGGGTAATCACACACACACACACACACACACACACACACACACACACACACACACACACACACACACACACACACACACACAGCAAGGTCACTGGAATATCAGGTGGTTTAACACACCTCTAATACACCTCCCTCTCCCCCCCATCTCTCCCTCCCACCTCTAATACACCTCCCTCTCCATCACTCCCCCCACCTCTAATACACCTCCCTCTCCCCCCATCACTCCCCCCCATCTCTCCTTCTCCATCCCTCCCTCTCCCTCTCCCCCATCACTCTCCCTCCCCCATCCCTCTCTCCCCCCCCCATCCCTCCTCCCTCCCCCCCATCTCTCTCTCCCTCCCCCATCTCTCTCTCCCCATCTCTCTCTCCCTCCCCATCTCTCTCTCCCTCCCCCATCTCTCTCTCTCCTCCCCCATCTCTCTCTCCCTCCCCCATCTCTCTCTCCCTTCCCCATCTCTCCCTCCCTCCCCCATCTCTCTCTCCCTCCCCCATCTCTCTCTCCCTCCCCCCATCTCTCTCTCCCTCCCCCATCTCTCTCTCCCTCCCCCATCTCTCTCTCCCTCCCCCCATCTCTCTCCCTCCCCCATCTCTCTCTCCCCTCCCTCCCCATCTCTCTCTCCCTCCCTCCCCCATCTCTCTCTCCCTCCCCCATCTCTCTCTCCCTCCCCATCTCTCTCTCCCTTCCCCATCTCTCTCTCCCTCCCCATCTCTCTCTCTCTCTCCATCTCTCCCCTCCCCCATCTCTCCCCCATCTATCCCCCCCCATCTCCCCCATCTCTCTCTCCCTCCCCATCTCTCTCTCCCTCCCCCATCTCTCTCTCCCTCCCCATCTCTCTCCCTCCCCCATCTCTCTCTCCCTCCCCATCTCTCTCTCCCTCCCATCTCTCTCTCCCTTCCCCATCTCTCTCTCCCTCCCCCCCATCTCTCTCTCCCTCCCCATCTCTCTCTCCCTTCCCCATCTCTCTCTCCCTCCCCATCTCTCTCTCCCTTCCCCATCTCTCTCTCCCCCCCCATCTCTCTCTCCCTTCCCCATCTCTCTCTCCCTCCCCCATCTCTCCCTCTCTCCCTCCCCATCTCTCTCTCCCCCCATCTCTCCCTCTCCATCTCTCTCTCTCTCCCCCATCTCTCCCTCTCCCTCCCCATCTCTCTCTCCCTCCCCATCTCCCTCCCTCCCTCCCTCCCCATCTCTCTCTCCCTTCCCCATCTCTCTCTCCCTCCCCATCTCCATCTCTCCCTCCCCCATCTCTCTCTACCTCCCCCCATCTCTCTCTCCCTCCCCCATCTCTCTCTCCCTCCCCCCATCTCTCTCTCCCTCCCCATCTCTCTCTACCTCCCCCATCTCTCTCTCCCTCCCCATCTCTCTCCCTCCCCCATCTCTCTCTCCCTCCCCCATCTCTCCCTCCCTCCCTCCCCCCATCTCTCCCTCCCCCATCTCTCTCTCCCTCCCCCATCTCTCCCTCCCTCCCTCCCCCCATCTCTCTCTCCCTCCCCCATCTCTCTCTCCCTCCCCCATCTCTCTCTCCCTCCCCCATCTCTCTCTCCCTCCCCTCTCCCTCCCCCTCTCCCTCCCTCTCTCCATCCCTCTCTCCCTCCTCTCTCCCTCCCCCATCTCTCTCCCTCCCTCCCCCATCTCTCTCCTCTCCCCCATCTCTCTCTCCCTCCCCATCTCTCTCTCCCTCCCCTCTCTCCTCCCCCCCCCTCTCTCCCTCCCCATCTCTCTCCCTCCCCCCATCTCTCTCTCCCTCCCCCATCTCTCTCTCCCTCCCGTTTCTCCCTCCCCCATCTCTGCCTCCCTCCCCCATCTCTCTCTCTCTCCCTCCCTCTCTCCCTCCCTCCCCCATCTCTCTCTCTCTCCCTCCCCCCATCTCTCTCTCTCTCTCCCTCCCCCATCTCTCTCTCCCCCTCCCCATCTCTCTCTCCCCCCCTCCCTCTCTCCCTCCCCCTCCCTCCCTCCCTCTCTCCCTCCCCCTCCCTCCCTCCCTCTCTCCCTCCCCTCCCTCCCTCCCTCTCTCCCTCCCCCCATCTCTCCCCCTCCCTCCCTCTCTCCCTCCCCCTCCCTCCCTCTCTCTCTCCCTCCCCCATCTCCCTCTCCCCATCTCTCTCTCCCTCCCTCCCTCCCTCTCCCTCCCTCTCTCTCTCCCTCCCTCTCCCTCCCTCCCCATCTCTCTCTCCCTCCCCCATCTCTCTCTCTCTCCCTCCCCATCTCTCTCTCCCTCCCCCTCTCTCCCTCCCCCTCCCTCCCTCCCTCTCTCCCTCCCCCTCCCTCTCCTCCCTCCCCAGGAGTTCCTAGACAGTACAGAGGAGAGGTGTGGAAGTTCCTGTCAGAGCAGTT
>NC_088413.1:1943243-1948243 GCF_034236695.1 Oncorhynchus nerka | reverse complement strand
CACACCAAGCAGTACAGACCTGACATGATGATACTACAGGTACCACACCAAGCAGTACAGACCTGACATGATGATACTACAGGTACCACACCAAGCAGTACAGACCTGACATGATGATACTACAGGTACCACACCAAGCAGTACAGACGTGACATGATGATACTACAGGTACCACACCAAGCAGTACAGATCTGACATGATGATACTACAGGTACCACACCAAGCAGTACAGACCTGACATGATGATACTACAGGTACCACACCAAGCAGTACAGACCTGACATGATGATACTACAGGTACCACACCAAGCAGTACAGACCTGACATGATGATACTACAGGTACCACACCAAGCAGTACAGACGTGACATGATGATACTACAGGTACCACACCAAGCAGTACAGACCTGACATGATGATACTACAGGTACCACACCAAGCAGTACAGACCTGACATGATGATACTACAGGTACCCACCAAGCAGTACAGACCTGACATGATGATACTACAGGTACCACACCAAGCAGTACAGACCTGACATGATGATACTACTGGTACCACACCAAGCAGTACAGACCTGACATGATGATACTACAGGTACCACACCAAGCAGTACAGACCTGACATGATGATACTACAGGTACCACACCAAGCAGTACAGACCTGACATGATGATACTACAGGTACCACACCAAGCAGTACAGACCTGACATGATGATACTACTGGTACCACACCAAGCAGTACAGACCTGACATGATGATACTACAGGTACCACACCAAGCAGTACAGACCTGACATGATGATACTACAGGTACCACACCAAGCAGTACAGACCTGACATGATGATACTACAGGTACCACACCAAGCAGTACAGACCTGACATGATGATACTACAGGTACCACACCAAGCAGTACAGACCTGACATGATGATACTACAGGTACCACACCAAGCAGTACAGACCTGACATGATGATACTACAGGTACCACACCAAGCAGTACAGACCTGACATGATGATACTACAGGTACCACACCAAGCAGTACAGACCTGACATGATGATACTCCCCCCCCCCCCCCCCACCAGATTCAGATGTACCAGCTGACCCGTCCCCCCACCAGATTCAGATGTACCAGCTGACCCCCCCCCCACCAGATTCAGATGTACCAGCTGACCCGTCTCCCCCCATCAGATTCAGATGTACCAGCTGACCCGTCCCCCCACCAGATTCAGATGTACCAGCTGACCCATCCCCCCCATCAGATTCAGATGTACCAGCTGACCAGTCTCCCCCCACCAGATTCAGATGTACCAGCTGACCAGTCTCCCCCACCAGATTCAGATGTACCAGCTGACCTGTCTCCCCCTACCAGATTCAGATGTACCAGCTGACCCGTCTCCCCCACCAGATTCAGATGTACCAGCTGACCCGTCTCCCCCACCAGATTCAGATGTACCAGCTGAGCCGTCTCCTCCATGACTACCACAGAGACCTCTACGTCCATCTGGAACAGCATGAGATAGGACCATCTCTCTATGCTGCTCCCTGGTTCCTCACGGCCTTCGCCTCTCACTTCCCTCTGGGCTTCGTAGCCAGGGTGTTTGGTAAGAAAGCAGAGAGTAATGTTGAGTGTCTTTAGTAGGAATGGAAAGGGGTAGGAGGAGGAGGAGGTGTAGGAGGAGGAGGTGTAGGAGGAGGAGGTGTGGGAGGAGGAGGTGTGTGAGGTGTGTGAGGAGGAGGAGGTGTGTGAGGAGGAGGTATATGAGGAGAATGTGTATGAGGAGGAGGTATATGAGGAGGAGGTGTGTATTCTATGTAATGTTGAGTGTCTTTAGTAGGAATGGAAAGGGGTAGAGGTGAAGGTGGAGGTGTAGGAGGAGGAGGTGTATGAGGAGGAGGTGTAGGAGGAGGAGGTGTGTATTCTATGTAATGTTGAGTGTCTTTAGTAGGAATGGAAAGGGGTAGAGGTGAAGGTGGAGGTGTGTGAGGAGGAGGTGTGTGAGGAGGAGGTGTGTGAGGAGGAGGTGTATGAGGAGGAGGTGTGTATTCTATGTAATGTTGAGTGTCTTTAGTAGGAATGGAAAGGGGTAGAGGAGAAGGTGGAGGTGTAGGAGGAGGAGGTGTAGGAGGAGGAGGTGTGTGAGGAGGAGGTGTAGGAGGAGGAGGTGTGTATTCTATGTAATGTTGAGTGTCTTTAGTAGGAATGGAAAGGGGTAGAGGTGAAGGTGGAGGTGTAGGAGGAGGAGGTGTAGGAGGAGGAGGTGTATGAGGAGGAGGTGTATGAGGAGGAGGTGTGTGAGGAGGAGGTGTGTGAGGAGGAGGTGTATGAGGAGGAGGTGTGTATTCTATGTAATGTTGAGTGTCTTTAGTAGGAATGGAAAGGGGTAGAGGATAAGGTGGAGGTGTTTGAGGAGGAGGTGTGTGAGGAGGAGGTGTGTGAGGAGGAGGTGTGTGAGGAGGAGGTATATGAGGAGGAGGTGTATGAGGAGGAGGTGTATGAAGTGGAGGTTGTGAGGAGGAGGAGGTGTGTGAGGAGGAGGAGGTGTGTGAGGAGGAGGTGTATGAAGTGGAGGTTGTGAGGAGGAGGAGGTGTGTGAGGAGGAGGAGGTGTGTGAGGTGTGTGAGGAGGAGGAGGTGTGTGAGGAGGAGGTATATGAGGAGAAGGTGTATGAGGAGGAGGTATATGAGGAGGTGTATGAGGAGGAGGTGTATGAAGTGGAGGTGTATGAGGAGGAGGTGTGTGAAGAGGAGGTGTGTGAGGAGGAGGTGTGGAGGAGGAGGAGGTGTGTGAGGAGGAGGTGTGTGAGGAGGAGGTGTGTGAAGAGGAGGTGTGTGAAGAGGTGTATGAAGAGGAGGTGTATGAAGAGGAGGTGTATGAGGAGGAGGTGTGTGAGGAGGAGGTGTATGAAGTGGAGGTGTGTGAGGAGGAGGTGTGTGAGGAGGAGGTGTGTGAGGAGGAGGTGTGTATTCTATGTAATGTTGAGTGTCTTTAGTAGGAATGGAAAGGGGTAGAGGATAAGGTGGAGGTGTTTGAGGAGGAGGTGTGTGAGGAGGAGGTGTGTGAGGAGGAGGTGTGTGAGGAGGAGGTATATGAGGAGGAGGTGTATGAGGAGGAGGTGTATGAAGTGGAGGTTGTGAGGAGGAGGAGGTGTGTGAGGAGGAGGAGGTGTGTGAGGAGGAGGAGGTGTGTGAGGAGGAGGTGTATGAAGTGGAGGAGGGTGTGAGGAGGAGGAGGTGTGTGAGGTGTGTGAGGAGGAGGAGGTGTGTGAGGAGGAGGTATATGAGGAGAAGGTGTATGAGGAGGAGGTATATGAGGTGTATGAGGAGGAGGTGTATGAAGAGGAGGTGTGTGAGGAGGTGTATGAGGAGGAGGTGTATGAAGTGGAGGTGTGTGAGGAGGAGGTGTGTGAGGAGGAGGTGTGTGAAGAGGTGTATGAAGAGGAGGTGTATGAGGAGGAGGTGTGTGAGGGAGGAGGTGTGTGAGGAGGAGGTGTGTGAGGAGGAGGTGTGTATTCTATGTAATGTTGAGTGTCTTTAGTAGGAATGGAAAGGGGTAGAGGATAAGGTGGAGGTGTTTGAGGAGGAGGTGTAGGAGGAGGTGTGTGAGGAGGAGGTGTAGGAGGAGGAGGTGTATGAGGAGGAGGTGTAGGAGGAGGAGGTGTGTGAGGAGGAGGTGTAGGAGGAGGAGGTGTGTGAGGAGGAGGTGTAGGAGGAGTGTGTGAGGAGGAGGTGTGTGAGGAGGAGGTGGAGGGAGGAGGAGGTGTAGGAGGAGGAGGTGTGTGAGGAGGAGGTGTAGGAGGAGGAGGTGTAGGAGGAGGAGGTGTGTGAGGAGGAGGTGTAGGAGGAGGAGGAGGGTGTGTGAGGAGGAGGTGTGAGGAGGAGGAGTGTGTGAGGAGGAGGTGTGTGAGGAGGAGGGTGTGAGGAGGAGGAGGTGTGTGAGGAGGAGGTGTGTGAGGAGGAGGTGTAGGAGGAGGTGTGTGAGGAGGAGGAGGTGTAGGAGGAGGAGGTGAGGAGGTGGTGTATGAGGAGGAGGTGTATGAGGTGGAGGTGTGTGAGGAGGAGGTGTGTGAGGTGGAGGTGTGTGAGGAGGAGGGTGTGTGAGGAGGAGGTGTGTGAGGAGGAGGTGTAGGAGGAGGAGGTGTGTGTAGGAGGAGGAGGTGTGTGAGGAGGAGGAGGTGTAGGAGGAGGAGGTGGAGGAGGAGGAGGTGTGTGAGGAGGAGGGTGTGAGGAGGAGGTGTATGAGGAGGAGGTGTGTGAGGAGGAGGTGTATGAGGAGGGAGGTGTGAGGAGGAGGGTGTGAGGAGGAGGTGTGTGAAGAGGTGTATGAGGAGGAGGTGTGTGAGGAGGAGGTGTATGAGGAGGAGGTGTGTGAGGAGGAGGTGTATGAGGAGGAGGTGTGTGAGGAGGAGGTGTGTGAGGAGGTGTATGAGGAGGAGGTGTGTGAGGAGGAGGTGTATGAGGAGGAGGTGTATGAGGAGGAGGTGTGTGAGGAGGAGGTGTATGAGGAGGAGGTGTGTGAGGAGGAGGGTGTGAGGAGGAGGTGTGTGAGGAGGTGTGAGGAGGAGGTGTGTGAGGAGGAGGTATGAGGAGGAGGTGTATGAGGAGGAGGTGTGTGAGGAGGAGGTGTGAGGAGGAGGTGTGTGAGGAGGAGGTGTGTGAGGAGGAGGTGTGTGAGGAGGAGGTGTGTGAGGAGGTGTGTGAGGAGGAGGTGTGTGAGGAGGAGGTGTGTGAGGAGGAGGTGTGTGAAGAGGAGGTGTGTGAGGAGGAGGTGTGTGAGGAGGAGGTGTGTGAGGAGGAGGTGTATGAGGAGGAGGTGTGTGAAGAGGAGGTGTATGAGGAGGAGGTGTGTGAAGAGGAGGTGTATGAGGAGGAGGTGTGTGAGGAGGAGGTGTGTGAGGAGGAGGTGTAGGAGGAGGAGGTGTGTGAGGAGGAGGTGTGTGAGGAGGAGGTGTATGAGGTGGAGGTGTGAGGAGGTGTGTGAGGAGGAGGTGTGTGAAG
>NC_088413.1:1935743-1938243 GCF_034236695.1 Oncorhynchus nerka | reverse complement strand
AACAGACAGTGGAGAACACAGACAGTGGAGAACACAGACAGTGGAGAACACAGACAGTGGAGAACACAGACAGTGGAGAACACAGACAGTGGAGAACAGACAGTGGAGAACACAGACAGTGGAGAACAGACAGTGGAGGACAGACAGTGGAGAACACAGACAGTGGAGAACACAGACAGTGGAGAACACAGACAGTGGAGAACACAGACAGTGGGGAACACAGACACTTTATTAACAACAGACAGTGGAGAACAGACAGTGGAGAACACAGACAGTGGAGAACAGACAGTGGAGAACAGAGACACTTTATTAACAACAGACAGTGGAGAACAGACAGTGGAGAACAGACAGTGGAGAACACAGACAGTGGAGAACACAGACAGTGGAGAACAGACAGTGGAGAACACAGACAGTGGAGGACAGACAGTGGAGACCACAGACAGTGGAGAACACAGACAGTGGAGAACAGACAGTGGAGAACAGACAGTGGAGACCACAGACAGTGGAGAACAGACAGTGGAGAACACAGACAGTGGAGAACACAGACGTGGAGAACACAGACAGTGGAGAACACAGACAGTGGAGAACACAGACAGTGGAGAACACAGACAGTGGAGAACACAGACACTTTATTAACAACAGACAGTGGAGAACAGACAGTGGAGAACACAGACAGTGGAGAACACAGACAGTGGAGAACAGACAGTGGAGAACAGAGACACTTTATTAACAACAGACAGTGGAGAACAGACAGTGGAGAACAAACAGTGGAGGACACAGACAGTGGAGAACACAGACAGTGGAGAACACAGACAGTGGAGAACACAGACAGTGGAGGACACAGACAGTGGAGAACAGACAGTGGAGAACAGACAGTGGAGAACAGACAGTGGAGAACACAGACAGTGGAGAACAGACAGTGGAGGACAGACAGTGGAGAACACAGACAGTGGAGGACAGACAGTGGAGGACAGACAGTGGAGGACACAGACAGTGGAGAACAGACAGTGGAGAACACAGACAGTGGAGAACACAGACAGTGGAGGACAGACAGTGGAGAACACAGACAGTGGAGGACAGACAGTGGAGGACAGACAGTGGAGAACAGACAGTGGAGACCACAGACAGTAGAGACCACAGACAGTGGAGACCACAGACAGTGGAGAACACAGACAGTGGAGAACAGACAGTGGAGAACACAGACAGTGGAGAACAGACAGTGGAGAACACAGACAGTGGAGAACACGGACAGTGGAGAACAGACAGTGGAGAACACGGACAGTGGAGAACACAGACAGTGGAGAACACGGACAGTGGAGAACACGGACAGTGGAGAACACGGACAGTGGAGAACACGGACAGTGGAGAACAGACAGTGGAGAACACGGACAGTGGAGAACACAGACAGTGGAGAACACGGACAGTGGAGAACACGGACAGTGGAGAACACGGACAGTGGAGAACACGGACAGTGGAGAACACAGACAGTGGAGAACAGACAGTGGAGAACAGACAGTGGAGAACACGGACAGTGGAGAACAGACAGTGGAGAACACGGACAGTGGAGGACAGACAGTGGAGGACAGACAGTGGAGAACACAGACAGTGGAGAACACATCGAGACAGAGAGGACAGACAGTGGAGAACACAGACAGTGGAGAACACATCGAGACAGAGAGGACAGACAGTGGAGAACACATCGAGACAGAGAGGACAGACAGTGGAGAACACATCGAGACAGAGGACAGACATTGGAGAACACATCGAGACACAGAAGACAGACAGTGGAGAACACATGGAGACACAGAGGACAGACAGTGGAGAACACAGACAGTGGAGAACACATCGAGACAGAGAGGACAGACAGTGGAGGACAGACAGAGAGGACAGACAGTGGAGAACACATCGAGACAGAGAGGACAGCGGGTGGAGAACACATCGAGACACAGAGGACAGACAGTGGAGAACACATCGAGACACAGAGGACAGACAGTGGAGAACACATCGAGACAGAGAGGACAGCGGGTGGAGAACACATCGAGACAGAGAGGACAGACAGTGGAGAACACATCGAGACAGAGAGGACAGACAGTGGAGGACAGACAGAGAGGACAGACAGTGGAGGACACATCGAGACACAGAGAGGACAGACAGTGGAGGACAGACAGTGGAGGACACATCGAGACACAGAGAGGACAGACAGTGGAGAACACATCGAGACAGAGAGGACAGACAGTGGAGGACAGACAGTGGAGGACACATCGAGACAGAGAGGACAGACAGTGGAGAACACATCGAGACAGAGAGGACAGACAGTGGAGAACACATCGAGACAGAGAGGACAGACAGTGGAGAACACATCGAGACAGAGAGGACAGACAGTGGAGAACACATGGAGACACAGAGAGGACAGACAGTGGAGGACACATCGAGACAAAGAGGACAGAGAGGACAGACAGTGGAGGACAGACAGTGGAGGACACATCGAGACAGAGAGGAC
>NC_088413.1:1910743-1930743 GCF_034236695.1 Oncorhynchus nerka | reverse complement strand
ACTGAATAACCTCTTCAGGGCCCCTCCCCTGAGAGCCAGACGGAATGACCTCTTCAGGGCCCCTCCCCGAGAGCCAGACGGAATGACCTCTTCAGGGCCCCTCCCCGAGAGCCAGACGGAATGACCTCTTCAGGGCCCCTCCCCCGAGAGCCAGACGGAATGACCTCTTCAGGGCCCCCCCACTGAGCGCCAGGCAGCTGTGTGTAAACTGACTGTAACTGACAATCAGGACTTCATCCTATCTGACATTCTGTGTGTGTGTGTGTGTGTGTGTGTGTGTGTGTGTGTGTGCGTGCGTAGGTGTGTGAGATGGACCTGTCCAATCAGCTGCAGGCGTACGAGGTGGAGTACCACGTCTTACAGGACGAGCTGTGTGACACGCCCGCTCACCTCAACCAATCGCAGCGCACCGCCCAGCTGGAACGCACCAATCAGAGCCTCCGACAGCAAAACCTCGACCTGCTGGAGGAACTGCAGGTAAACACACACTAAACACACACACACACACACTCACTAAACACACACACACACACACTAAACACACACACACACACACTCACTAAACACACACACACACTCACTAAACACACATGTTTTGTGTCTCTCCAGGCGTCCCAGGCTCGTGTGTGTCGTCTGGAAGGCCAGGTGGAGGGGCTGGCCCAATCGGAGTCTCTGCTGAGAGAACAGGTGTTCGACCTGGAGGAGGAGAGGAACGGACTGCGGAGCGCCGTCACACACCTACACACACTCCTCACCGCGCTGGGAATACACACACACACAACGCACGGGGACTTCAACCTGGACCCTCACACACACTCCGCTGCCGACACAGATGGACAGAGAGATGGCCAGAGAGATGGCCAGAGAGATGGCCAGAGAGATGGACAGAGAGATGGCCAGAGAGATGGACAGAGAGATGGCCCGAGAGATGGACAGAGAGATGGACAGAGAGATGGCCCGAGAGATGGACAGAGAGATGGACAGAGAGATGGCCAGAGAGATGGACAGGGTGTGGACGCCCCCACCAGACTGGGGCAAGGGACAGCAATGTCCTCCCCTCTCCTCCCTCATCCACTGGCTCTACCAGAACACTGAATCCTCTCCTGGAGGACTGTTCTCCTGTACTGAAATGTGTGTGTGGGGGGGGGGGGGTTCGCTGTCCTCTCTGGGCCGATACTCCACACAACAGTCCTATATACACAGTTACTATTGCAGCCAGATGTGTGTGTCTCTCTGCCTGTGTGTCTCTCTGCCTGCCTGTCTGTGTGTCTCTCTGCCTGTGTGTCTCTCTGCCTGTGTGTCTCTCTGCCTGTGTGTTTCTCTGTCTGTGTGTCTCTCTGTCTGTGTGTCTCTCTGCCTGTGTGTCTCTCTGCCTGTGTGTCTCTCTGCCTGTGTGTCTCTCTGCCTGCCTGTCTGTGTCTCTCTCTGCCTGTGTGTCTCTCTGCCTGTGTGTCTCTCTGCCTGCCTGTCTGTGTGTCTCTCTGCCTGTGTGTCTCTCTGCCTGTGTCTCTCTGCCTGCCTGTCTGTGTGTTTCTCTGCCTGCCTGTCTGTGTGTGTCTCTGCCTGTGTGTCTCTCTGCCTGTGTGTCTCTCTGCCTGCCTGTCTGTCTCTCTGCCTGTCTGTGTGTCTCTCTGCCTGCCTGTCTGTGTGTTTCTCTGCCTGCGTGTCTCTCTGCCTGTCTGTGTGTCTCTCTGCCTGTCTGTGTGTCTTTCTGCCTGTGTGTCTCTGCCTGTGTCTCTCTGCCTGTGTGTCTCTCTGCCTGTGTGTCTCTGCCTGCATGTCTCTCTGCCTGTGTCTCTCTGCCTGTGTCTCTCTGTCTGTGTGTCTCTCTGCCTGTCTGTCTCTCTGCCTGTGTGTCTCTGCCTGTGTCTCTCTGCCTGCGTGTCTCTCTGCCTGTGTCTCTCTGCCTGTGTCTCTCTGCCTGTGTCTCTCTGCCTGTGTCTCTCTGCCTGTGTGTCTCTGCCTGTGTGTCTCTCTGTATGTGTCTCTCTGCCTGTGTGTGTCTCTCTGCCTGTGTGTCTCTGCCTGTGTCTCTCTGCCTGTCTCTCTGCCTGTGTCTCTCTGCCTGTGTCTCTCTGCCTGTGTCTCTCTGCCTGTGTCTCTCTCTGCCTGTGTGTCTCTGCCTGTGTCTCTCTGCCTGTCTGTGTGTCTCTCTGCCTGTCTGTGTGTCTCTCTGCCTGTCTGTGTGTCTCTCTGCCTGTGTCTCTCTGCCTGTGTCTCTCTGCCTGTGTCTCTCTGCCTGTGTCTCTCTGCCTGTGTCTCTCTGCCTGCGTGTCTCTCTGCCTGCGTGTCTCTCTGCCTGTGTCTCTCTGCCTGTCTCTCTGCCTGTGTGTCTCTGCCTGTGTCTCTCTGCCTGTGTGTCTCTGCCTGTGTGTCTCTCTGCCTGTGTGTCTCTCTGCCTGTGTGTCTCTCTGCCTGTGTGTCTCTCTGCCTGTGTGTCTCTGCCTGTGTGTCTCTGCCTGTGTGTCTCTGCCTGTGTGTCTCTGCCTGTGTGTCTCTCTGCCTGCGTGTCTCTCTGTCTGTCTCTCTGCCTGTGTGTCTCTGCCTGTGTGTCTCTCTGCCTGTGTCTCTCTCTGCCTGTGTCTCTCTGCCTGTGTCTCTCTGCCTGTGTGTCTCTCTGCCTGTGTCTCTCTGCCTGTGTGTTTCTCTGCCTGTGTCTCTCTGCCTGTGTGTCTCTGCCTGTGTCTCTCTGCCTGTGTCTCTCTGCCTGTGTGTCTCTGCCTGTGTGTCTCTGCCTGTGTCTCTCTGCCTGTGTCTCTCTGCCTGTGTGTCTCTGCCTGTGTCTCTCTGCCTGTGTCTCTCTGCCTGCGTGTCTCTCTGTCTGTGTCTCTCTGCCTGTGTCTCTCTGCCTGCGTGTCTCTCTGCCTGTGTCTCTCTGCCTGTGTCTCTCTGCCTGTGTCTCTCTGCCTGTGGCTCTCTGCCTGTGGCTCTCTGCCTGTGTGTCTCTCTGCCTGTGTGTCTCTCTGCCTGTGTCTCTCTGCCTGTGTGTCTCTCTGCCTGTGTCTCTCTGCCTGTGTCTCTCTGCCTGTGTCTCTCTGCCTGTGTCTCTGCCTGTGTCTCTCTGCCTGTGTGTCTCTCTGCCTGCGTCTCTCTGCCTGCGTCTCTCTGCCTGCGTCTCTCTGCCTGTGTCTCTCTGCCTGTGTGTCTCTCTGCCTGTGTGTCTCTCTGCCTGTGTCAGTGTGTGTTGAGATGTGTTTATTGCACAGTCTTTGCAATAGGAAACATCTTGTACACTATATATGCAAAACCAAAATAAAGGGCTTCCGAGTGGCGCAGCGGTCTGTCACTTTTATAGTCCCTGGTTCGAAGCCCGGCTGTATCATGTCCGGTCGCGATTGGGAGTCCCATAGAGCTCAACGATTGGCCCACCCAGCGTCCGTCCGGGTTTCGGCCGATGGTCGGCCGTCATTTGTAAATGAGAATTTGTTCTTCACCTGAAGTTAAATAAAGATTCAAATAAATAAAGAAATTCACAACAAACCAAAATACTGTCATGACTCCATCCCCCATGATGCCCTGCTCCACACTGACGGGAGAGTGAGGGAGGAGAGAGAGAGACCCTTCCCCCTAATGGTTGAGGGGTAGGTCATACTATCTGAGAGGAGAGAGAGAGAGACCCTTCCCCCTAATGGTTGAGGGTTAGGTCATACTATCTGAGAGGAGAGAGAGAGAGAGACCCTTCCCCCTAATGGTTGAGGGTTAGGTCATACTATCTGAGGAGAGAGAGGAGAGAGAGACCCTTCCCCCTAATGGTTGAGGGTTAGGTCATACTATCTGAGGGAGAGAGAGAGACCCTTCCCCCTAATGGTTGAGGGTTAGGTCATACTATCTGAGAGAGAGAGAGAGAGACCCTTCCCCCTAATGGTTGAGGGTTAGGTCATACTATCTGAGGAGAGAGAGAGAGGAGAGAGACCCTTCCCCCTAATGGTTGAGGGGTAGGTCATACTATCTGAGAGAGAGAGAGACCCTTCCCCCTAATGGTTGAGGGGTAGGTCATACTATCTGAGGGGAGAGAGAGAGACCCTTCCCCCTAATGGTTGAGGGTTAGGTCATACTATCTGAGAGGAGAGAGAGAGAGACCCTTCCCCCTAATGGTTGAGGGGTAGGTCATACTATCTGAGAGGAGAGAGAGAGACCCTTCCCCCTAATGGTTGAGGGGTAGGTCATACTATCTGAGGGGAGAGAGAGGACCCTTCCCCCTAATGGTTGAGGGTTAGGTCATACTATCTGATGAGAGAGAGACCCTTCCCCCTAATGGTTGAGGGTTAGGTCATACTATCTGAGGGGAGAGAGAGAGACCCTTCCCCCTAATGGTTGAGGGTTAGGTCATACTATCTGAGGGGGGAGAGAGACCCTTCCCCCTAATGGTTGAGGGTTAGGTCATACTATCTGAGGGGAGAGAGAGACCCTTCCCCCTAATGGTTGAGGGTTAGGTCATACTATCTGAGGGGAGAGAGAGAGAGACCCTTCCCCCTAATGGTTGAGGGTTAGGTCATACTATCTGAGGGGAGAGAGAGAGACCCTTCCCCCTAGTGGTTGAGGGTTAGGTCATACTATCTGAGGGGAGAGAGAGAGGGAGGAGAGAGACCCTTCCCCCTAATGGTTGAGGGTTAGGTCATACTATCTGAGGGGGGAGAGAGAGAGAGAGAGACCCTTCCCCCTAATGGTTGAGGGTTAGGTCATACTATCTGAGGGGAGAGAGAAAGGGAGGAGAGAGAGACCCTTCCCCCTAATGGTTGAGGGTTAGGTCATACTATCTGAGGGGAGAGAGAGAGAGAGAGACCCTTCCCCCTAATGGTTGAGGGGTAGGTCATACTATCTGAGAGGAGATAGACCCTTCCCCCTAATGGTTGAGGGTTAGGTCATACAACCTGAGGGGGGAGAGAGAGACCCTTCCCCCTAATGGTTGAGGGGTAGGTCATACTATCTGAGAGGAGAGAGACCCTTCCCCCTAATGGTTGAGGGTTAGGTCATACTATCTGAGGAGAGAGAGAGAGACCCTTCCTCCTAATGGTTGAGGGGTAGGTCATACTATCTGAGGGGAGAGAGAGAGACCCTTCCCCCTAATGGTTGAGGCGTAGGTCATACTATCTGAGAGGAGAGAGAGAGACCCTTCCCCCTAATGGTTGAGGGGTAGGTCATACTATCTGAGAGGAGAGAGAGAGAGAGACCCTTCCCCCTAATGGTTGAGGGTTAGGTCATACTATCTGAGGGGAGAGAGAGAGACCCTTCCCCCTAATGGTTGAGGGGTAGGTCATACTATCTGAGAGAGAGAGAGAGAGAGAGAGACCCTTCCCCCTAATGGTTGAGGGGTAGGTCATACTATCTGAGAGAGAGAGAGACCCTTCCCCCTAATGGTTGAGGGTTAGGTCATACTATCTGAGGGGAGAGAGAGAGACCCTTCCCCCTAATGGTTGAGGGTTAGGTCATACTATCTGAGAGGAGAGAGAGAGAGAGAGACCCTTCCCCCTAATGGTTGAGGGGTAGGTCATACTATCTGATGAGAGAGAGACCCTTCCCCTAATGGTTGAGGGGTAGGTCATACTATCTGAGGGGAGAGAGAGAGAGAGAGACCCTTCCCCCTAATGGTTGAGGGGTAGGTCATACTATCTGATGAGAGAGAGACCCTTCCCCCTAATGGTTGAGGGGTAGGTCATACTATCTGAGGGGAGAGAGTGAGGAGAGAGAGACCCTTCCTCCTAATGGTTGAGGGGTAGGTCATACTATCTGAGAGGAGAGAGAGAGACCCTTCCCCCTAATGGTTGAGGGGTAGGTCATACTATCTGAGAGGAGGAGAGAGAGAGACCCTTCCCCCTAATGGTTGAGGGGTAGGTCATACTATCTGAGAGGAGAGAGAGAGAGAGACCCTTCCCCCTAATGGTTGAGGGTTAGGTCATACTATCTGAGGAGAGAGAGAGAGGAGAGAGAGACCCTTCCCCCTAATGGTTGAGGGGTAGGTCATACTATCTGAGAGGAGAGAGAGAGAGACCCTTCCCCCTAATGGTTGAGGGTTAGGTCATACTATCTGAGGGGAGAGAGAGAGAGACCCTTCCCCCCCTAATGGTCATACTATTGAGGGTTAGGTCATACTATCTGAGAGGAGAGAGAGAGAGAGACCCTTCCCCTAATGGTTGAGGGTAGGTCATACTATCTGAGGGGAGAGAGAGACCCTTCCCCTAATGGTTGAGGGTAGGTCATACTATCTGAGAGGAGAGAGAGAGACCCTTCCCCTAATGGTTGAGGGGTTAGGACCCTTCATGGTTGATCTGAGGGAGAGAGAGAGACCCTTCCCCTAATGGTTGAGGGTTAGGTCATACTATCTGATGAGAGAGAGACCCTTCCCCTAATGGTCTGAGGGTTAGGGGTCATACTATCTGAGGGGAGAGAGAGAGACCCTTCCCCTAATGGTTGAGGGTTAGGTCATACTATCTGAGGGAGAGAGAGACCCTTCCCCTAATGGTTGAGGGGTTAGGTCATACTATCTGAGAGGAGAGAGAGAGAGACCCTTCCCCTAATGGTTGAGGGTTAGGTCATACTATCTGAGGGAGAGAGAGAGAGACCCTTCCCCTAATGGTTGAGGGTTAGGTCATACTATCTGAGGGGAGAGAGAGAGACCCTTCCCCTAATGGTTGAGGGTTAGGTCATACTATCTGAGGGAGAGAGAGAGAGAGAGAGAGACCCTTCTGAGAGAGAGAGACCCTTCCCCCTAATGGTTGAGGGTTAGGTCATACTATCTGAGGGAGAGAGAGAGAGAGACCCTTGAGAGGAGAGAGACCCCCCTAATGGTTGAGGGTTAGGTCATACTATCTGAGGGGAGAGAGACCCTTCCCTAATGGGAGGGAGAGAGACCCTTCCCCTAATGGTTGAGGGTTAGGTCATACTATCTGAGGGGAGAGAGAGAGAGAGAGACCCTTCCCCTAATGGTTGAGGGGTAGGTCATACTATCTGAGAGAGAGAGAGACCCTTCCCCCTAATGGTTGACTATTAGGTCATACTATCTGAGTCATACTAGAGAGAGAGAGACCCTTCCCCTAATGGTTGAGGGGTAGGTCATACTATCTGAGGGGAGAGAGAGAGACCCTTCCCCTAATGGTTGAGGGTAGGTCATACTATCTGAGAGAGAGAGAGAGACCCTTCCCCCTAATGGTTGAGGGGTAGGTCATACTATCTGAGAGGAGAGAGAGAGAGAGACCCTTCCCCCTAATGGTTGAGGGGTAGGTCATACTATCTGAGAGGAGAGAGAGACCCTTCCCCCTAATGGTTGAGGGTTAGGTCATACTATCTGAGGGGAGAGAGAGAGACCCTTCCCCTAATGGTTGAGGGTTAGGTCATACTATCTGAGGAGAGAGAGAGAGACCCTTCCCCCTAATGGTTGAGGGTTAGGTCATACTATCTGAGGAGAGAGACCCTTCCCCTAATGTGGTTGAGGGGTAGGTCATACTATCTGAGGGAGAGAGAGAGACCCTTCCCCCTAATGGTTGAGGGTTAGGTCATACTATCTGAGGAGAGAGAGAGAGAGAGAGACCCTTCCCCTAATGGTTGAGGGGTAGGTCATACTATCTGAGGGGAGAGAGAGAGACCCTTCCCCCTAATGGTTGAGGGGTAGGTCATACTATCTGAGGGGAGAGAGAGAGACCCTTCCCCCTAATGGTTGAGGGGTAGGTCATACTATCTGAGAGAGAGAGAGAGACCCTTACCCTAATGGTTGAGGGGTAGGTCATACTATCTGAGGAGAGAGAGAGAGACCCTTCCCCCTAATGGTTGAGGGGTAGGTCATACTATCTGAGGGGAGAGAGAGAGGAGAGAGAGACCCTTCCTCCTAATGGTTGAGGGGTAGGTCATACTATCTGAGAGGGGAGAGAGAGACCCTTCCCCCTAATGGTTGAGGGGTAGGTCATACTATCTGAGAGGAGAGAGAGAGAGAGACCCTTCCCCCTAATGCGTCACTGTTGAGGGGTAGGTCATACTATCTGAGGAGAGAGAGAGAGAGACCCTTCCCCTAATGGTTGAGGGTTAGGTCATACTATCTGAGGGGAGAGAGAGAGACCCTTCCCCTAATGGTTGAGGGTAGGTCATACTATCTGAGGGAGAGAGATGGTTGAGAGAGAGAGAGAGAGACCCTTCCCTAATGGTTGAGGGTTAGGTCATACTATCTGAGGAGAGAGAGAGAGAGACCCTTCCCCCTAATGGTTGAGGGGTAGGTCATACTATCTGAGGGGGAGAGAGAGACCCTTCCCCCTAATGGTTGAGGGTTAGGTCATACTATCTGAGGAGAGAGAGAGAGGAGAGAGAGACCCTTCCCCCTAATGGTTGAGGGGTAGGTCATACTATCTGAGGGGAGAGAGAGAGACCCTTCCCCTAATGGTTGAGGGGTAGGTCATACTATCTGAGGGAGAGAGAGACCCTTCCCCTAATGGTTGAGGGGTAGGTCATACTATCTGAGGAGAGAGAGAGACCCTTCCCCTAATGGTTGGGTTAGGTCATACTATCTGAGGAGAGAGAGAGAGAGAGAGACCCTTCCCCCTAATGGTTGAGGGTTAGGTCATACTATCTGAGAGGAGAGAGAGAGACCCTTCCCCCTAATGGTTGAGGGTTAGGTCATACTATCTGAGGGGAGAGAGAGAGACCCTTCCCCCTAATGGTTGAGGGTTAGGTCATACTATCTGAGGAGAGAGAGAGACCCTTCCCCCTAATGGTTGAGGGGTAGGTCATACTATCTGAGGGGAGGAGAGAGAGAGACCCTTCCCCCTAATGGTTGAGGGTTAGGTCATACTATCTGAGGGGGAGAGAGAGACCCTTCCCCCTAATGGTTGAGGGTTAGGTCATACTATCTGAGGGGAGAGAGAGAGACCCTTCCCCTAATGGTTGAGGGTTAGGTCATACTATCTGAGAGGGAGAGAGAGAGAGACCCTTCCCCCTAATGGTTGAGGGTTAGGTCATACTATCTGAGGGGGAGAGAGAGAGACCCTTCCCCTAATGGTTGAGGGTTAGGTCATACTATCTGAGAGGGAGAGAGAGACCCTTCCCCCTAATGGTTGAGGGTTAGGTCATACTATCTGAGGGGGAGAGAGAGACCCTTCCCCTAATGGTTGAGGGTTAGGTCATACTATCTGAGGGGAGAGAGAGAGACCCTTCCCCTAATGGTTGAGGGTTAGGTCATACTATCTGAGGGGGAGAGAGAGACCCCCCCTAATGGTTGAGGGTTAGGTCATACTATCTGAGAGGAGAGAGAGAGAGAGAGACCCTTCCCCTAATGGTTGAGGGTAGGTCATACTATCTGATGAGAGAGAGACCCTTCCCCTAATGGTTGAGGGTTAGGTCATACTATCTGAGGAGAGAGAGAGAGGAGAGAGAGACCCTTCCCCTAATGGTTGAGGGGTAGGTCATACTATCTGAGGGAGAGAGAGAGACCCTTCCCCTAATGGTTGAGGGTTAGGTCATACTATCTGAGGGAGGAGAGAGAGACCCTTCCCCTAATGGTTGAGGGTAGGTCATACTATCTGAGGGGAGAGATGGTTGAGGAGGTCATACTATCTGAGAGAGAGACCCTTCCCCCTAATGGTTGAGGGTTAGGTCATACTATCTGAGGGGAGAGAGAGAGACCCTTCCCCCTAATGGTTGAGGGTTAGGTCATACTATCTGAGAGGAGAGAGAGAGACCCTTCCCCCTAATGGTTGAGGGGTAGGTCATACTATCTGAGGGGAGAGAGAGAGACCCTTCCCCCTAATGGTTGAGGGTTAGGTCATACTATCTGAGGAGAGAGAGAGAGAGAGAGACCCTTCCCCCTAATGGTTGAGGGTTAGGTCATACTATCTGAGGGGAGAGAGAGAGACCCTTCCCCTAATGGTTGAGGGTTAGGTCATACTATCTGAGAGGAGAGAGAGAGACCCTTCCCCTAATGGTTGAGGGGTAGGTCATACTATCTGAGGGGGAGAGAGAGAGACCCTTCCCCTAATGGTTGAGGGTTAGGTCATACTATCTGAGGGGAGAGAGAGAGACCCTTCCCCTAATGGTTGAGAGGTCATACTATCTGAGGGGAGAGAGAGGTTAGGTCATACTATCTGAGGAGAGAGAGAGAGACCCTTCCCCCTAATGGTTGAGGGTTAGGTCATACTATCTGAGAGGAGAGAGAGAGAGAGACCCTTCCCCCTAATGGTTGAGGGTTAGGTCATACTATCTGAGGGGAGAGAGAGACCCTTCCCCCTAATGGTTGAGGGTTAGGTCATACTATCTGAGGGAGAGAGAGAGAGAGAGACCCTTCCCCCTAATGGTTGAGGGGTAGGTCATACTATCTGAGGGGGAGAGAGAGACCCTTCCCCTAATGGTTGAGGGTTAGGTCATACTATCTGGGGGAGAGAGAGACCCTTCCCCTAATGGTTGAGGGTTAGGTCATACTATCTGAGGGGGAGAGAGAGACCCTTCCCCTAATGGTTGAGGGTTAGGTCATACTATCTGAGGGGAGAGAGACCCTTCCCCTAATGGTTGAGGGTTAGGTCATACTATCTGAGGGGGGAGAGAGAGACCCTTCCCCCTAATGGTTGAGGGTTAGGTCATACTATCTGAGAGGAGAGAGAGAGAGAGACCCTTCCCCCTAATATTTGAGGGGTATGTCATACTATCTGATGAGAGAGAGACCCTTCCCCCTAATGGTTGAGGGTTAGGTCATACTATCTGAGGAGAGAGAGAGAGGAGAGAGAGACCCTTCCTCCTAATGGTTGAGGGGTAGGTCATACTATCTGAGGGGAGAGAGAGAGACCCTTCCCCCTAATGGTTGAGGGTTAGGTCATACTATCTGTTGGGGGAGTCATACTAGAGAGGGAGAGAGAGACCCTTCCCCTAATGGTTGAGGGTTAGGTCATACTATCTGATCTGGGGAGAGAGAGACCCTTCCCCCTAATGGTTGAGGGTTAGGTCATACTATCTGAGGAGGAGAGAGAGAGACCCTTCCCCTAATGGTTGAGGGGTAGGTCATACTATCTGAGGGGGAGAGAGAGAGAGAGACCCTTCCCCTAATGGTTGAGGGTTAGGTCATACTATCTGAGGGGAGAGAGAGACCCTTCCCCTAATGGTTGAGGGTTAGGTCATACTATCTGAGGGAGAGAGAGAGAGACCCTTCCCCTAATGGTTGAGGGTTAGGTCATACTATCTGAGATCTGAGAGAGAGAGAGAGACCCTTCCCCTAATGGTCTGAGGGTTAGGGGTCATACTATCTGAGAGGAGAGAGAGAGAGAGACCCTTCCCCTAATGGTTGAGGGTTAGGTCATACTATCTGAGAGGGGAGAGAGAGAGACCCTTCCCCTAATGGTTGAGGGTTAGGTCATACTATCTGGGAGAGAGAGAGACCCTTCCCCTAATGGTTGAGGGTTAGGTCATACTATCTGAGAGAGAGAGAGACCCTTCCCCCTAATGGTTGAGGGTTAGGTCATACTATCTGAGGGGAGAGAGAGAGACCCTTCCCCTAATGGTTGAGGGTTAGGTCATACTATCTGAGGGGAGAGAGAGACCCTTCCCCCTAATGGTTGAGGGGTAGGTCATACTATCTGAGGGGAGAGAGAGACCCTTCCCCCTAATGGTTGAGGGTTAGGTCATACTATCTGAGGGAGAGAGAGAGAGACCCTTCCCCCTAATGGTTGAGGGTTAGGTCATACTATCTGAGGGAGGAGAGAGAGAGAGACCCTTCCCCTAATGGTTGAGGGTTAGGTCATACTATCTGAGAGGAGGAGAGAGAGAGAGACCCTTCCCCTAATGGTTGAGGGGTAGGTCATACTATCTGAGGTCATAGAGAGAGAGAGAGACCCTTCCCCTAATGGTTGAGGGTTAGGTCATACTATCTGAGGAGGGGAGAGAGAGAGACCCTTCCCCCTAATGGTTGAGGGGTAGGTCATACTATCTGAGGGGAGAGAGAGACCCTTCCCCTAATGGTTGAGGGTTAGGTCATACTATCTGAGGAGAGAGAGAGAGACCCTTCCCCCTAATGGTTGAGGGGTAGGTCATACTATCTGAGAGGAGAGAGACCCTTCCCCCTAATGGTTGAGGGTTAGGTCATACTATCTGAGGGAGAGAGAGAGAGACCCTTCCCCCTAATGGTTGAGGGTTAGGTCATACTATCTGAGGAGAGAGAGAGAGACCCTTCCCCTAATGGTTGAGGGGTAGGTCATACTATCTGAGGGAGAGAGAGAGACCCTTCCCCTAATGGTTGAGGGTTAGGTCATACTATCTGAGGAGAGAGAGAGAGAGAGAGACCCTTCCCCTAATGGTTGAGGGGTAGGTCATACTATCTGAGGAGAGAGAGAGACCCTTCCCCTAATGGTTGAGGGGTAGGTCATACTATCTGAGAGGAGAGAGAGAGAGACCCTTCCCCTAATGGTTGAGGGGTAGGTCATACTATCTGAGGGGAGAGAGAGAGACCCTTCCCCTAATGGTTGAGGGTTAGGTCATACTATCTGAGAGAGAGACCCTTCCCCTAATGGTTGAGGGTTAGGTCATACTATCTGAGAGAGAGACCCTTCCCCCTAATGGTTGAGGGTTAGGTCATACTATCTGAGAGGAGAGAGAGAGAGACCCTTCCCCTAATGGTTGAGGGTAGGTCATACTATCTGAGGAGGAGAGAGAGAGAGACCCTTCCCCCTAATGGTTGAGGGTTAGGTCATACTATCTGAGGGGGAGAGAGAGAGAGAGACCCTTCCCCTAATGGTTGAGGGTAGGTCATACTATCTGAGAGGGAGAGAGAGAGACCCTTCCCCTAATGGTTGAGGGGTAGGTCATACTATCTGAGAGAGAGAGAGAGACCCTTCCCCCTAATGGTTGAGGGGTAGGTCATACTATCTGAGAGAGGAGAGAGAGAGACCCTTCCCCTAATGGTTGAGGGTTAGGTCATACTATCTGAGGGAGAGAGAGAGAGACCCTTCCCCTACTGGTTGAGGGTTAGGTCATACTATCTGAAGAGAGAGAGACCCTTCCCCCTAATGGTTGAGGGTTAGGTCATACTATCTGAGGGGGAGAGAGAGAGACCCTTCCCCCTAATGGTTGAGGGGTAGGTCATACTATCTGAGGGAGAGAGAGAGACCCTTCCCCCTAATGGTTGAGGGGGTAGGTCATACTATCTGAGAGGAGAGAGGGTTAGGTCATACTATCTGAGGGGAGAGAGAGACCCTTCCCCTAATGGTTGAGGGTTAGGTCATACTATCTGAGGGGAGAGAGAGACCCTTCCCCTAATGGTTGAGGGGTAGGTCATACTATCTGAGGGGGAGAGAGAGACCCTTCCCCCTAATGGTTGAGGGTTAGGTCATACTATCTGAGGGGAGAGAGAGAGACCCTTACCCTACTGGTTGAGGGTTAGGTCATACTATCTGATGAGAGAGAGACCCTTCCCTAATGGTTGAGGGTTAGGTCATACTATCTGAGGGGAGAGAGAGACCCTTCCCCTAATGGTTGAGGGGTAGGTCATACTATCTGAGAGAGAGAGAGAGACCCTTCCCCTAATGGTTGAGGGTTAGGTCATACTATCTGAGGGGGAGAGAGAGACCCTTCCCCTAATGGTTGAGGGTTAGGTCATACTATCTGACCCTTACCCTACTGGTTGAGGGGAGAGAGAGGGAGAGAGAGAGACCCTTCCCCTAATGGTTGAGGGTTAGGTCATACTATCTGAGGGGGAGAGAGAGACCCTTCCCCATAATGGTTGAGGGGTAGGTCATACTATCTGAGGGGAGAGAGAGAGACCCTTCCCCCTAATGGTTGAGGGTTAGGTCATACTATCTGAGGGGGGAGAGAGAGACCCTTCCCCCTAATGGTTGAGGGGTAGGTCATACTATCTGGGGGAGAGAGAGACCCTTCCCCCTAATGGTTGAGGGTTAGGTCATACTATCTGAGGGGAGAGAGAGAGACCCTTCCCCTAATGGTTGAGGGTTAGGTCATACTATCTGAGGGAGAGAGAGAGAGAGACCCTTCCCCTAATGGTTGAGGGGGTTAGGTCATACTATCTGAGGGGAGAGAGAGGGAGGTCATACTATCTGGAGAGAGACCCTTCCCCTAATGGTTGAGGGGTAGGTCATACTATCTGAGGAGAGAGAGAGAGACCCTTCCCCTAATGGTTGAGGGTTAGGTCATACTATCTGGGGGGAGAGAGAGACCCTTCCCCCTAATGGTTGAGGGTTAGGTCATACTATCTGAGGGGGGAGAGAGAGACCCTTCCCCCTAATGGTTGAGGGGTAGGTCATACTATCTGAGAGAGAGAGACCCTTCCCCCTAATGTTGAGGTTAGGTCATACTATCTGAGGGTTAGGTCATACTATCTGAGGGGGAGAGAGACCCTTCCCCTAATGGTTGAGAGACCCTTCCCCTAATGGTTGAGGGTTAGGTCCTTCCCTAATCTGAGGGGAGAGACCCTTCATACTATCTGAGAGGAGAGAGAGAGACCCTTCCCCTAATGGTTGAGGGGTAGGTCATCTGGAGGGGAGAGAGAGAGACCCTTCCCCTACTATCTGGGGAGGAGAGAGAGAGACCCTTCCCCTAATGGTTGAGGGGTAGGTCATACTATCTGGGGGGAGAGAGAGACCCTTCCCCTAATGGTTGAGGGGTAGGTCATACTATCTGAGACCCTTCCCCCTAATGGTTGAGGGAGGAGAGAGAGAGAGAGACCCTTCCCCTAATGGTTGAGGGTTAGGTCATACTATCTGAGGGGAGAGAGAGACCCTTCCCCTAATGGTTGAGGGTTAGGTCATACTATCTGAGGGGGAGAGAGAGACCCTTCCCTGATGAGAGAGAGACCCTTCCCCTAATGGTTGAGGGTTAGGTCACTATCTATCTGATCTGAGGGGGAGAGAGAGACCCTTTCCCTAATGGTTGAGGGTTAGGTCATACTATCTGAGAGGGAGAGAGAGAGACCCTTCCCTAATGGTTGAGGGGTAGGTCATACTATCTGAGAGAGACCCTTCCCCTAATGGTTGAGGGTTAGGTCATACTATCTGAGAGAGAGAGAGAGAGAGAGACCCTTCCCCTAATGGTTGAGGGTTAGGTCATACTATCTGAGGGGGAGAGAGAGACCCTTCCCCTAATGGTTGAGGGTTAGGTCATACTATCTGAGAGAGAGAGAGAGAGGAGAGAGAGAGACCCTTCCCCCTAATGGTTGAGGGGTAGGTCATACTATCTGAGGAGAGAGAGACCCTTCCCCCTAATGGTTGACCCTTCCCCTAATGGTTGAGGGTTAGGTCATACTATCTGAGGGGAGAGAGACCCTTCCCCCTAATGGTTGAGGGAGGTCCCTGAGGGGAGAGAGAGAGACCCCCCTAATGGTTGAGGGGTAGGTCATACTATCTGAGGGGAGAGAGACCCTTCCCCTAATGGTTGAGGGTTAGGTCATACTATCTGAGGGGAGAGAGAGAGACCCTTCCCCTAATGGTTGGAGTCATACTATCTGAGAGAGAGACCCTTCCCCTAATGGTTGAGGGGTAGGTCATACTATCTGAGGGGAGAGAGAGAGACCCTTCCCCTAATGGTTGAGGGTTAGGGAGGGGAGAGAGAGACCCTTCCCCCTAATGGTTGAGGGTTAGGTCATACTATCTGAGAGAGAGAGAGACCCTTCCCCTAATGGTTGAGGGTTAGGTCATACTATCTGAGGGGAGAGAGAGAGACCCTTCCCCTAATGGTTGAGGGGTAGGTCATATCTATCTGAGGGTTAGGAGAGGGAGAGAGACCCTTCCCCTAATGGTTGAGGGGTAGGTCATACTATCTGAGAGAGAGAGAGACCCTTCCCCTAATGGTTGAGGGTTAGGTCATACTATCTGAGAGAGACCCTTCCCCTAATGGTTGAGGGTTAGGTCATACTATCTGAGGGGAGAGAGAGACCCTTCCCCTAATGGTTGAGGGTTAGGTCATACTATCTGAGACCCTTCCCCCTAATGGTTGGTTAGGTCATACTATCTGAGGGGGAGAGAGAGACCCTTCCCCTAATGGTTGAGGGTTAGGTCATACTATCTGAGGAGAGAGAGAGAGAGCCCTTCCCCTAATGGTTGAGGGGTTAGGTCATACTATCTGAGAGGAGAGAGAGACCCTTCCCCTAATGGTTGAGGGTTAGGTCATACTATCTGAGGGGGAGAGAGAGACCCTTCCCCTAATGGTTGAGGGTTAGGTCATACTATCTGAGGGGAGAGAGAGATGGTTGAGGGGTAGACCCTTCCCCTAATGGTTGAGGGTTAGGTCATACTATCTGAGGAGGAGAGAGAGAGAGACCCTTCCCCTAATGGTTGAGGGTTAGGTCATACTATCTGAGGAGAGAGAGAGAGAGAGAGACCCTTCCCCTAATGGTTGAGGGGTAGGTCATACTATCTGAGGGGAGAGAGAGACCCTTCCCCTAATGGTTGAGGGGTAGGTCATACTATCTGAGGATGGCTGAGGGAGAGAGAGAGAGACCCTTCCCCTAATGGTTGAGGGTTAGGTCATACTATCTGAGGGGAGAGAGAGACCCTTCCCCTAATGGTTGAGGGGTAGGTCATACTATCTGAGAGAGAGAGACCCTTCCCCTAATGGTTGAGGGTTAGGTCATACTATCTGAGGGGAGAGAGAGACCCTTCCCCCTAATGGTTGAGGGTTAGGTCATACTATCTGAGGAGAGGGGGAGAGAGAGACCCTTCCCCTAATGGTTGAGGGGTAGGTCATACTATCTGAGGAGGAGAGAGAGACCCTTCCCCTAATGGTTGAGGGTTAGGTCATACTATCTGAGGAGAGACCCTTCCCCCAATGGTTGAGGGGAGGAGAGAGAGACCCTTCCCCTAATGGTTGAGGGTTAGGTCATACTATCTGAGGGGAGAGAGAGAGACCCTTCCCCCCTAATGGTTGAGGGTTAGGTCATACTATCTGAGGAGAGAGGAGAGAGAGAGACCCTTCCCCTAATGGTTGATGGTTGAGGGGTAGGTCATACTATCTGAGAGGGGAGAGAGAGACCCTTCCCCTAATGGTTGAGGGGTAGGTCATACTATCTGAGGGAGAGAGAGAGACCCTTCCCCTAATGGTTGAGGGGTAGGTCATACTATCTGAGGGAGAGAGAGAGACCCTTCCCCTAATGGTTGAGGGGTAGGTCATACTATCTGAGGAGAGAGAGAGACCCTTCCCCCTAATGGTTGAGGGTAGGTCATACTACCCTTCTGGTTGAGAGGGGTAGGTCATACTATCTGAGAGAGAGAGAGAGACCCTTCCCCTAATGGTTGAGGGTTAGGTCATACTATCTGAGGGGAGAGAGAGAGACCCTTCCCCTAATGGTTGAGGGTTAGGTCATACTATCTGAGGAGGGAGAGAGAGAGACCCTTCCCCCTAATGGTTGAGGGGTAGGTCATACTATCTGAGGGGAGAGAGAGAGACCCTTCCCCTAATGGTTGAGGGTTAGGTCATACTATCTGAGGGGAGAGAGAGAGACCCTTCCCCCTAATGGTTGAGGGTTAGGTCATACTATCTGAGGGGGAGAGAGAGACCCTTCCCCCTATGGTTGATGGTTGAGGGTTAGGGGTCATACTATCTGAGGGAGGAGAGAGAGACCCTTCCCCTAATGGTTGAGGGTTAGGTCATACTATCTGATGGGAGGGAGAGAGAGACCCTTCCCCTAATGGTTGAGGGTTAGGTCATACTATCTGAGGAGGAGAGAGAGAGAGACCCTTCCCCTAATGAGGCTTAGGTCATACTATCTGAGGGGAGAGAGACCCTTCCCTAATGGTTGAGGGTAGGTCATACTATCTGAGAGAGAGAGAGAGACCCTTCCCCCTAATGGTTGAGGGTTAGGTCATACTATCTGAGGGGAGAGAGAGAGAGACCCTTCCCCCTAATGGTTGAGGGGTAGGTCATACTATCTGAGGGAGAGAGAGAGACCCTTCCCCCTAATGGTTGAGGGTTAGGTCATACTATCTGAGACCCTTCCCCCTAATGGTTGAGGAGGAGAGAGAGACCCTTCCCCTAATGGTTGAGGGTTAGGTCATACTATCTGAGGGGGAGAGAGAGAGACCCTTCCCCTAATGGTCTGAGGGGTTGAGGTCATACTATCTGAGGGGAGAGAGAGAGAGAGACCCTTCCCCTAATGGTTGAGGGGTAGGTCATACTATCTGAGGAGAGAGAGAGACCCTTCCCCCTAATGGTTGAGGGTTAGGTCATACTATCTGAGAGGAGAGAGAGAGAGAGACCCTTCCCCCTAATGGTTGAGGGTTAGGTCATACTATCTGAGGGGAGAGAGAGAGAGACCCTTCCCCCTAATGGTTGAGGGGTAGGTCATACTATCTGAGGGAGAGAGAGAGACCCTTCCCCTAATGGTTGAGGGTTAGGTCATACTATCTGAGGAGAGAGAGAGACCCTTCCCCCCCATACTATCTGAGACCCTTCCCCTAATTGAGGGGTAGGTCATACTATCTGAGGAGAGAGAGAGAGAGAGAGACCCTTCCCCCTAATGGTTGAGGGTTAGGTCATACTATCTGAGAGGAGACCCTTCCCCTAATGGTTGAGGGTTAGGGTCATACTATCTGAGGGAGAGAGAGAGACCCCTTCCCCCTGAGGGGAGGTCATACTAGAGAGAGAGAGAGAGACCCTTCCCCCTAATGGTTGAGGGTTAGGTCATACTATCTGAGGAGAGAGACCCTTCCCCTAATGGTTGAGGGTTAGGTCATACTATCTGAGGGGGAGAGAGAGACCCTTCCCCTAATGGTTGAGGGTTAGGTCATACTATCTGAGGAGAGAGAGAGAGACCCTTCCCCTAATGGTTGAGGGGTAGGTCATACTATCTGAGGGAGGAGAGAGAGACCCTTCCCCCTAATGGTTGAGGGTTAGGTCATACTATCTGAGGAGAGAGAGAGAGGAGAGAGAGACCCTTCCCCCTAATGGTTGAGGGGTAGGTCATACTATCTGAGGGGAGAGAGAGAGACCCTTCCCCCTAATGGTTGAGGGTTAGGTCATACTATCTGAGGAGAGAGAGAGACCCTTCCCCCTAATGGTTGAGGGTTAGGTCATACTATCTGAGGGAGAGAGAGAGACCCTTCCCCTAATGGTTGAGGGTTAGGTCATACTATCTGAGGAGAGAGAGAGAGAGACCCTTCCCCTAATGGTTGAGGGGTCATACTATCTGAGGAGAGAGAGGTCATATCTGAGGAGAGAGAGAGAGACCCTTCCCCTAATGGTTGAGGGTTAGGTCATACTATCTGAGGGGGGAGAGAGAGAGAGACCCTTCCCCCTAATGGTTGAGGGTTAGGTCATACTATCTGAGAGAGGGAGAGAGAGAGACCCCTTCCCCTAATGGTTGAGGGTTAGGTCATACTATCTGAGGGGAGAGAGAGACCCTTCCCCTAATGGTTGAGGGTTAGGTCATACTATCTGAGAGGAGAGGGGGAGAGAGAGACCCTTCCCCTAATGGTTGAGGGGTAGGTCATACTATCTGATGAGAGAGAGAGACCCTTCCCCCTAATGGTTGAGGGTTAGGTCATACTATCTGAGGGGGAGAGAGAGACCCCTTCCCCCTAATGGTTGAGGGTTAGGTCATACTATCTGAGGGGAGAGAGAGACCCTTCCCCTAATGGTTGAGGGTTAGGTCATACTATCTGAGAGAGAGAGACCCTTCCCCTAATGGTTGAGAGGTAGACCCTTCCTCCTGGGTCGGCTGAGGGTTTACTATCTGAGAGAGAGAGAGAGAGACCCTTCCCCTAATGGTTGAGGGTTAGGTCATACTATCTGAAATGGGAGAGAGGAGAGAGAGACCCTTCCCCCTAATGGTTGAGGGGTCATACTATCTGAGGGGGGAGAGTCATACTATCTGAGGGAGAGAGAGAGACCCTTCCCCCTAATGGTTGAGGGTTAGGTCATACTATCTGAGAGGGAGAGAGAGAGACCCTTCCCCTAATGGTTGAGGGTTAGGTCATACTATCTGAGGGAGGAGAGAGAGAGACCCTTCCCCTAATGGTTGAGGGGTAGGTCATACTATCTGAGGGGAGAGAGAGAGAGACCCTTCCCCTAATGGTTGAGGGTTAGGTCATACTATC
>NC_088413.1:1882954-1910243 GCF_034236695.1 Oncorhynchus nerka | reverse complement strand
GAGAGAGAGACCCTTCCCTAATGGTTGAGGGTAGGTCATACTATCTGAGGAGAGAGAGAGAGACCCTTCCCCTAATGGTTGAGGTTAGGTCATACTATCTGAGGAGAGAGAGAGAGACCCTTCCCCTAATGGTTGAGGGGTAGGTCATACTATCTGAGGAAGAGAGACCCTTCCCTAATGGTTGAGGGGTAGGTCATACTATCTGAGAGGAGAGAGAGACCCTTCCCCCTAATGGTTGAGGGGTAGGTCATACTATCTGAGGAGAGAGAGAGACCCTTCCCCCTAATGGTTGAGGGTTAGGTCATACTATCTGAGGAGAGAGAGAGAGAGACCCTTCCCCCTAATGGTTGAGGGGTAGGTCATACTATCTGAGGAGAGAGATAGACCCTTCCCCTAATGGTTGAGGGTAGGTCATACTATCTGAGGGGAGAGAGAGAGACCCTTCCCCTAATGGTTGAGGGTTAGGTCATACTATCTGAGGGAGAGAGAGAGAGACCCTTCCCCCTAATGGTTGAGGGTTAGGTCATACTATCTGAGGGGAGAGAGAGAGACCCTTCCCCCTAATGGTTGAGGGTTAGGTCATACTATCTGAGGAGAGAGAGAGAGAGACCCTTCCCCCTAATGGTTGAGGGGTAGGTCATACTATCTGAGGGGAGAGAGAGACCCTTCCCCCTAATGGTTGAGGGGTAGGTCATACTATCTGAGAGGAGAGAGAGACCTTCCCTAATGGTTGAGGGGTAGGTCATACTATCTGAGGAGAGAGAGACCCTTCCCCCTAATGGTTGAGGGGTTAGGTCATACTATCTGAGGGAGAGAGAGACCCTTCCCCCTAATGGTTGAGGGGTAGGTCATACTATCTGAGGAGAGAGATAGACCCTTCCCCCTAATGGTTGAGGGGTAGGTCATACTATCTGAGGGAGAGAGAGAGACCCTTCCCCCTAATGGTTGAGGGGTAGGTCATACTATCTGAGAGGAGAGAGAGACCCTTCCCCCTAATGGTTGAGGGGTAGGTCATACTATCTGAGAGGAGAGAGAGACCCTTCCCCCTAATGGTTGAGGGGTAGGTCATACTATCTGAGGAGAGAGAGAGACCCTTCCCCCTAATGGTTGAGGGTTAGGTCATACTATCTGAGGAGAGAGAGAGAGAGAGAGACCCTTCCCCCTAATGGTTGAGGGGTAGGTCATACTATCTGAGGAGAGAGATAGACCCTTCCCCCTAATGGTTGAGGGGTAGGTCATACTATCTGAGGAGAGAGAGACCCTTCCCCCTAATGGTTGAGGGGTAGGTCATACTATCTGAGGAGAGAGAGAGACCCTTCCCTAATGGTTGAGGGTTAGGTCATACTATCTGAGGAGAGAGAGAGAGAGACCCTTCCCCTAATGGTTGAGGGGGTAGGTCATACTATCTGAGGAGAGAGATAGACCCTTCCCTAATGGTTGAGGGGTAGGTCATACTATCTGAGGGAGAGAGAGAGACCCTTCCCTAATCGTTGAGGGTTAGGTCGTACTATCTGAGGGGAGAGAGAGACCCTTCCCCTAATGGTTGAGGGTTAGGTCATACTATCTGAGGGAGAGAGAGAGAGGGAGGAGAGAGACCCTTCCCCCTAATGGTTGAGGGGTAGGTCATACTATCTGATGAGAGAGAGAGACCCTTCCCCCTAATGGTTGAGGGTTAGGTCGTACTATCTGAGGGGGGAGAGAGAGACCCTTCCCCCTAATGGTTGAGGGTTAGGTCATACTATCTGAGGGGGAGAGAGACCCTTCCCCATAATGGTTGAGGGTAGGTCATACTATCTGAGGAGAGAGAGACCCTTCCCCTAATGGTTGAGGGTTAGGTCATACTATCTGAGGGGAGAGAGAGACCCTTCCCCTAATGGTTGAGGGTAGGTCATACTATCTGAGGGAGAGAGAGAGACCCTTCCCCCTAATGGTTGAGGGTTAGGTCATACTATCTGAGGGGAGAGAGAGAGAGAGAGAGAGACCCTTCCCCCTAATGGTTGAGGGTTAGGTCATACTATCTGAGGGGAGAGAGAGAGAGAGACCCTTCCCCCTAATGGTTGAGGGTTAGGTCATACTATCTGAGGGGAGAGAGAGACCCTTCCCCCTAATGGTTGAGGGTTAGGTCATACTATCTGAGGGGAGAGAGAGAGGGAGGAGAGAGAGACCCTTCCCCCTAATAGTTGAGGGGTTTGTCATACTATCTGATGAGAGAGAGAGACCCTTCCCCCTAATGGTTGAGGGTTAGGTCGTACTATCTGAGGGGGGAGAGAGAGACCCTTCCCCCTAATGGTTGAGGGTTAGGTCATACTACCTGAGGGGGGAGAGAGAGACCCTTCCCCCTAATGGTTGAGGGTTAGGTCATACTATCTGAGGGGGGAGAGAGAGACCCTTCCCCCTAATGGTTGAGGGGTAGGTCATACTATCTGAGGGGAGAGAGAGAGAGATCCTTCCCCCTAATGGTTGAGGGTTAGGTCATACTATCTGAGGGGAGAGAGAGAGGGAGGAGAGAGAGACCCTTCCCCCTAATGGTTGAGGGTTAGGTCATACTATCTGAGGGGAGAGAGAGAGAGAGAGACCCTTCCCCCCTAATGGTTGAGGGTTAGGTCATACTATCTGAGGGGAGAGAGAGACCCTTCCCCCTAATGGTTGAGGGTTAGGTCATACTATCTGAGGGGAGAGAGAGAGGGAGGAGAGAGAGACCCTTCCCCCTAATGGTTGAGGGGTAGGTCATACTATCTGAGGGGAGAGAGAGAGCCCTTCCTCCTAATGGTTGAGGGGTAGGTCATACTATCTGAGGGGAGAGAGAGACCCTTCCCCCTAATGGTTGAGGGGTAGGTCATACTATCTGATGAGAGAGAGACCCTTCCTCCTAATGGTTGAGGGGTAGGTCATACTATCTGAGAGGAGAGAGAGAGACCCTTCCCCCTAATGGTTGAGGGTTAGGTCATACTATCTGATGGGAGAGAGAGAGACCCTTCCCTCTAATGGTTGAGGGGTAGGTCATACTATCTGAGGAGAGAGAGAGAGACCCTTCCCTCTAATGGTTGAGGGTTAGGTCATACTATCTGAGGGGAGAGAGAGAGACCCTTCCCCCTAATGGTTGAGGGTTAGGTCATACTATCTGAGGGGAGAGAGAGAGACCCTTACCCTACTGGTTGAGGGTTAGGTCATACTATCTGAGGGGAGAGAGAGAGACCCTTCCCCCTAATGGTTGAGGGTTAGGTCATACTATCTGAGGGGGGAGAGAGAGACCCTTCCCCCTAATGGTTGAGGGTTAGGTCATACTATCTGAGAGGAGAGAGAGAGAGAGACCCTTCCCCCTAATGGTTGAGGGGTAGGTCATACTATCTGATGAGAGAGAGACCCTTCCCCCTAATGGTTGATGGTTAGGTCATACTATCTGAGGAGAGAGAGAGAGGAGAGAGAGACCCTTCCCCCTAATGGTTGAGGGGTAGGTCATACTATCTGAGGGGAGAGAGAGAGACCCTTCCCCCTAATGGTTGAGGGTTAGGTCATACTATCTGAGGAGAGAGAGAGAGGAGAGAGAGACCCTTCCCCCTAATGGTTGAGGGTTAGGTCATACTATCTGAGGGGAGAGAGAGACCCTTCCCCCTAATGGTTGAGGGGTAGGTCATACTATCTGAGGGGAGAGAGAGAGAGAGAGACCCTTCCCCCTAATGGTTGAGGGGTAGGTCATACTATCTGAGGGGAGAGAGAGAGACCCTTACCCTACTGGTTGAGGGTTAGGTCATACTATCTGATGAGAGAGAGACCCTTCCCCCTAATGGTTGAGGGTTAGGTCATACTATCTGATGAGAGAGACCCTTCCCCCTAATGGTTGAGGGTTAGGTCGTAGAGGGGGACCCTTCCCCCTAATGGTTGAGGGGTAGGTCATACTATCTGATGAGAGAGAGAGAGACCCTTCCCCCTAATGGTTGAGGGTTAGGTCGTACTATCTGAGGGGGGAGAGAGAGACCCTTCCCCCTAATGGTTGAGGGTTAGGTCATACTATCTGAGGGGGGAGAGAGAGACCCTTCCCCATAATGGTTGAGGGGTAGGTCATACTATCTGAGGGAGAGAGAGAGACCCTTCCCCCTAATGGTTGAGGGTTAGGTCATACTATCTGAGGGGAGAGAGAGACCCTTCCCCCTAATGGTTGAGGGGTAGGTCATACTATCTGAGGGGAGAGAGAGAGACCCTTCCCCCTAATGGTTGAGGGTTAGGTCATACTATCTGAGGGGAGAGAGAGAGAGAGAGACCCTTCCCCCTAATGGTTGAGGGTTAGGTCATACTATCTGAGGGGAGAGAGAGAGAGACCCTTCCCCCTAATGGTTGAGGGTTAGGTCATACTATCTGAGGGGAGAGAGAGACCCTTCCCCCTAATGGTTGAGGGTTAGGTCATACTATCTGAGGGGAGAGAGAGAGAGAGAGAGAGAGACCCTTCCCCCTAATGGTTGAGGGTTAGGTCATACTATCTGAGGGGAGAGAGAGACCCTTCCCCCTAATGGTTGAGGGTTAGGTCATACTATCTGAGGGGGAGAGAGAGACCCTTCCCCCTAATGGTTGAGGGTTAGGTCATACTATCTGAGGGGGGAGAGAGAGACCCTTCCCCCTAATGGTTGAGGGGTAGGTCATACTATCTGAGGGAGGAGAGAGAGACCCTTCCCCCTAATGGTTGAGGGGTTAGGTCATACTATCTGAGGGGAGAGAGAGAGAGAGAGAGACCCTTCCCCCTAATGGTTGAGGGTTAGGTCATACTATCTGAGGGGAGAGAGAGAGACCCTTCCCCCTAATGGTTGAGGGTTAGGTCATACTATCTGAGGGGAGAGAGAGACCCTTCCCCCTAATGGTTGAGGGTTAGGTCAGAGGGGAGAGAGAGAGAGAGAGAGACCCTTCCCCCTAATGGTTGAGGGTTAGGTCATACTATCTGAGGGGAGAGAGAGAGACCCTTCCCCCTAATGGTTGAGGGTTAGGTCATACTATCTGAGGGGAGAGAGAGGGAGGAGAGAGAGAGACCCTTCCCCCTAATGGTTGAGGGTTAGGTCATACTATCTGAGGAGAGAGAGAGAGACCCTTCCCCCTAATGGTTGAGGGTTAGGTCACTATCTGAGGGGAGAGAGAGACCCTTCCCCTGAGGTTGAGGGTTAGGTCATACTACCTGAGGGGAGAGAGAGACCCTTCCCCCTAATGGTTGAGGGTTAGGTCATACTATCTGAGGGGAGAGAGAGAGACCCTTCCCCTAATGGTTGAGGGTTAGGTCATACTATCTGAGAGAGAGAGAGAGAGACCCTTCCCCCTAATGGTTGAGGGTTAGGTCATACTATCTGAGAGGAGAGAGAGAGACCCTTCCCCCTAATGGTTGAGGGTTAGGTCATACTATCTGAGGGGAGAGAGAGAGACCCTTCCCCCTAATGGTTGAGGGGTAGGTCATACTATCTGAGGAGAGAGAGACCCTTCCCCCTAATGGTTGAGGGGTAGGTCATACTATCTGAGGGGAGAGAGAGAGACCCTTCCCCTAATGGTTGAGGGTAGGTCATACTATCTGAGGGGAGAGATAGACCCTTCCCCCTAATGGTTGAGGGTTAGGTCATACTATCTGAGGGGAGAGAGAGACCCTTCCCCCTAATGGTTGAGGGTTAGGTCATACTATCTGAGGGGAGAGAGAGAGACCCTTCCCCCTAATGGTTGAGGGTTAGGTCATACTATCTGAGGGAGAGAGAGAGACCCTTCCCCTAATATCTGGGGAGGGTTCCCCTAATGCTTGAGGTCATACTATCTGAGGGGAGAGAGAGAGAGAGACCCTTCCCCTAATGGTTGAGGGTTAGGTCATACTATCTGAGGGGAGAGAGAGACCCTTCCCCTAATGGTTGAGGGTTAGGTCATACTATCTGAGGGAGAGAGAGAGACCCTTCCCCCTAATGGTTGAGGGTTAGGTCATACTATCTGAGGGGAGAGAGAGAGACCCTTCCCTAATGGTTGAGGGTTAGGTCATACTATCTGAGGGGAGAGAGAGAGACCCTTCCCCCTAATGGTTGAGGGTTAGGTCATACTATCTGAGGGGAGAGAGACCCTTCCCCCTAATGGTTGAGGGTTAGGTCATACTATCTGAGAGGAGAGAGAGAGAGAGACCCTTCCCCCTAATGGTTGAGGGGTAGGTCATACTATCTGAGGAGAGAGAGACCCTTCCCCCTAATGGTTGAGGTTAGGTCATACTATCTGAGGAGAGAGAGAGAAGAGAGAGAGACCCTTCCCCTAATGGTTGAGGGGTAGGTCATACTATCTGAGGGAGAGAGAGAGACCCTTCCCCCTAATGGTTGAGGGTTAGGTCATACTATCTGAGGAGAGAGAGAGAGAGAGACCCTTCCCCCTAATGGTTGAGGGTTAGGTCATACTATCTGAGGGGAGAGAGAGAGACCCTTCCCCCTAATGGTTGAGGGGTAGGTCATACTATCTGAGGGGAGAGAGAGAGAGACCCTTCCCCCTAATGGTTGAGGGTTAGGTCATACTATCTGAGGGGAGAGAGAGAGACCCTTACCCTACTGGTTGAGGGTTAGGTCATACTATCTGATGAGAGAGAGACCCTTCCCCCTAATGGTTGAGGGTTAGGTCATACTATCTGATGAGAGAGAGACCCTTCCCCCTAATGGTTGAGGGTAGGTCATACTATCTGAGGGGAGAGAGAGACCCTTCCCCCTAATGGTTGAGGGTTAGGTCATACTATCTGAGGGGAGAGAGAGAGGGAGGAGAGAGAGACCCTTCCCCCTAATAGTTGAGGGGTAGGTCATACTATCTGATGAGAGAGAGAGAGACCCTTCCCCCTAATGGTTGAGGGTTAGGTCGTACTATCTGAGGGGGGAGAGAGAGACCCTTCCCCCTAATGGTTGAGGGTTAGGTCATACTATCTGAGGGGGAGAGAGAGACCCTTCCCCCTAATGGTTGAGGGGTAGGTCATACTATCTGAGGGAGAGAGAGAGAGACCCTTCCCCCTAATGGTTGAGGGTTAGGTCATACTATCTGAGGGGAGAGAGAGACCCTTCCCCTAATGGTTGAGGGTTAGGTCATACTATCTGAGGGGAGAGAGAGAGACCCTTCCCCCTAATGGTTGAGGGGTAGGTCATACTATCTGAGGGGAGAGAGAGAGGGAGAGAGACCCTTCCCCTAATGGTTGAGGGTTAGGTCATACTATCTGAGGGGAGAGAGAGACCCTTCCCCCTAATGGTTGAGGGGTAGGTCATACTATCTGAGGGGAGAGATAGACCCTTCCCCCTAATGGTTGAGGGGTAGGTCATACTATCTGAGGGGAGAGAGAGACCCTTCCCCCTAATGGTTGAGGGTTAGGTCATACTATCTGAGGGGGGAGAGAGAGAGACCCTTCCTCCTAATGGTTGAGGGTTAGGTCATACTATCTGAGAGGAGAGAGAGAGAGAGACCCTTCCTCGTAATGGTTGAGGGTTAGGTCATACTATCTGAGGGGAGAGAGAGAGACCCTTCCCCCTAATGGTTGAGGGTAGGTCATACTATCTGAGGGGAGAGAGAGGGAGGAGAGAGAGAGACCCTTCCCCCTAATGGTTGAGGGTTAGGTCATACTATCTGAGGGGAGAGAGAGAGACCCTTCCCTCTAATGGTTGAGGGTTAGGTCATACTATCTGAGGGAGAGAGACCCTTCCCCCTAATGGTTGAGGGTTAGGTCATACTATCTGAGGGGAGAGAGAGACCCTTCCCCCTAATGGTTGAGGGTTAGGTCATACTATCTGAGGGGAGAGAGAGAGACCCTTCCCCCTAATGGTTGAGGGTTAGGTCATACTATCTGAGGGGGGAGAGAGAGACCCTTCCCCCTAATGGTTGAGGGTTAGGTCATACTATCTGAGAGGAGAGAGAGAGAGACCCTTCCCCTTGAGGGGTAATACTATCTGATGAGAGAGAGACCCTTCCCCCTAATGGTTGATGGTTAGGTCATACTATCTGAGGAGAGAGAGAGAGGAGAGAGAGAGAGGAGAGAGAGACCCTTCCCCCTAATGGTTGAGGGGTAGGTCATACTATCTGAGGGGAGAGAGAGAGACCCTTCCCCCTAATGGTTGAGGGTTAGGTCATACTATCTGAGGAGAGAGAGAGAGGAGAGAGAGACCCTTCCCCCTAATGGTTGAGGGTTAGGTCATACTATCTGAGGGAGAGAGAGAGACCCTTCCCCCTAATGGTTGAGGGGTAGGTCATACTATCTGAGGGAGAGAGAGAGAGAGACCCTTCCCCCTAATGGTTGAGGGGTAGGTCATACTATCTGAGGGGAGAGAGAGAGACCCTTACCCTACTGGTTGAGGGTTAGGTCATACTATCTGATGAGAGAGAGACCCTTCCCCCTAATGGTTGAGGGTTAGGTCATACTATCTGATGAGAGAGAGGTTGAGACATACTATCTGATGAGAGAGAGAGACCCTTCCCCTAATGGTTGAGGGGTAGGTCATACTATCTGAGGGAGAGAGGAGAGAGAGAGACCCTTCCCCCTAATGGTTGAGGGTTAGGTCATACTATCTGAGGAGAGAGAGAGAGACCCTTCCCCCTAATGGTTGAGGGTTAGGTCATACTATCTGAGGGGAGAGAGAGAGACCCTTCCCCTAATGGTTGAGGGTTAGGTCATACTATCTGAGGGGAGAGAGAGAGAGAGACCCTTCCCCTAATGGTTGAGGTTAGGTCGTGAGGGGGAGAGAGAGACCCTTCCCCCTAGGTCATACTATCTGAGGGGAGAGATAGACCCTTCCCCCTAATGGTTGAGGGTTAGGTCATACTATCTGAGGGGAGAGATAGACCCTTCCCCCTAATGGTTGAGGGTTAGGTCATACTATCTGAGGGGAGAGAGAGACCCTTCCCCCTAATGGTTGAGGGTTAGGTCATACTATCTGAGGAGAGAGAGAGGAGAGAGAGACCCTTCCCCTAATGGTTGAGGGTTAGGTCATACTATCTGAGGGGAGAGAGAGAGAGAGACCCTTCCCCCTAATGGTTGAGGGTTAGGTCATACTATCTGAGGGAGAGAGAGACCCTTCCCCCTAATGGTTGAGGGGTAGGTCATACTATCTGAGGGAGAGAGAGAGACCCTTCCCCCTAATGGTTGAGGGTTAGGTCATACTATCTGAGGGAGAGAGAGAGACCCTTCCCCCTAATGGTTGAGGGTTAGGTCATACTATCTGAGGGGAGAGAGAGAGGAGAGAGACCCTTCCCCCTAATGGTTGAGGGTTAGGTCATACTATCTGAGGGAGAGAGAGAGACCCTTCCCCCTAATGGTTGAGGGTTAGGTCATACTATCTGAGGGGAGAGAGAGACCCTTCCCCTAATGGTTGAGGGTTAGGAGGGGAGAGAGAGAGGGAGAGACCCTTCCCCTAATGGTTGAGGGTTAGGTCATACTATCTGAGGGGAGAGAGAGACCCTTCCCCCTAATGGTTGAGGGGTAGGTCATACTATCTGAGGGGAGGTCATACTATCTGGAGGGGAGAGAGAGACCCTTCCCCCAATGGTTGAGGGTTAGGTCATACTATCTGAGGGGAGAGAGAGACCCTTCCCCTAATGGTTGAGGGTTAGGTCATACTATCTGAGGGGAGAGAGAGACCCTTCCCCTAATGGTTGAGGGTTAGGTCATACTATCTGAGGGGAGAGAGAGAGACCCTTCCCCTAATGGTTGAGGGTTAGGTCATACTATCTGGAGGAGAGAGAGAGAGACCCTTCCCCCAATGGTTGAGGGTTAGGTCATACTATCTGAGGGGAGAGAGAGAGAGACCCTTCCCCTAATGGTTGAGGGTTAGGTCATACTATCTGAGGGGAGAGAGAGACCCTTCCCCTAATGGTTGAGGGTTAGGTCATACTATCTGAGGGGAGAGAGAGAGACCCTTCCCCTAATGGTTGAGGGTTAGGTCATACTATCTGAGGGAGAGAGAGAACCTTCCCTCTAATGGTTGAGGGTTAGGTCATACTATCTGAGGAGAGAGACCCTTCCCCCTAATGGTTGAGGGTTAGGTCATACTATCTGAGGGGAGAGAGAGACCCTTCCCCTAATGGTTGAGGGTTAGATACTATCTGAGGAGAGAGAGACCCTTCCCCCTAATGGTTGAGGGGTAGGTCATACTATCTGAGGAGAGAGAGAGAGAGAGAGAGACCCTTCCCCCTAATGGTTGAGGGTTAGGTCATACTATCTGAGGGGAGAGAGAGAGACCCTTCCCCCTAATGGTTGAGGGGTAGGTCATACTATCTGAGGGGAGAGAGAGAGACCCTTCCCCCTAATGGTTGAGGGGTAGGTCATACTATCTGAGGGAGAGAGAGAGACCCTTCCCCCTAATGGTTGAGGGTTAGGTCATACTATCTGAGGGGAGAGAGAGAGACCCTTCCCCCTAATGGTTGAGGGGTAGGTCATACTATCTGAGGGGAGAGAGACCCTTCCCCTAATGGTTGAGGGTAGGTCATACTATCTGAGGGGAGAGAGAGACCCTTCCCCCTAATGGTTGAGGGTTAGGTCATACTATCTGAGGGAGAGAGAGAGAGACCCTTCCCCCTAATGGTTGAGGGGTAGGTCATACTATCTGAGGGGAGAGAGAGACCCTTCCCCCTAATGGTTGAGGGTTAGGTCATACTATCTGAGGGGAGAGAGAGAGACCCTTCCCCCTAATGGTTGAGGGTTAGGTCATACTATCTGAGGGAGAGAGAGGAGAGAGAGACCCTTCCCCCTAATGGTTGAGGGTTAGGTCATACTATCTGAGGGGGAGAGAGAGACCCTTCCCCCTAATGGTTGAGGGTTAGGTCATACTATCTGAGGGGAGAGAGAGAGAGAGACCCTTCCCCCTAATGGTTGAGGGTTAGGTCATACTATCTGAGAGGAGAGAGAGAGAGACCCTTCCCCCTAATGGTTGAGGGGTAGGTCATACTATCTGAGGAGAGAGAGACCCTTCCCTAATGGTTGAGGGGTAGGTCATACTATCTGAGGGGAGAGAGAGACCTTCCCCTAATGGTTGAGGGTTAGGTCATACTATCTGAGGGAGAGAGAGACCCTTCCCCTAATGGTTGAGGGTTAGGTCATACTATCTGAGGGGAGAGAGAGACCCTTCCCCTAATGGTTGAGGGTTAGGTCATACTATCTGAGGGGAGAGAGAGAGACCCTTCCCTAATGGTTGAGGGTTAGGTCATACTATCTGAGGGGAGAGAGAGAGACCCTTCCCCCTAATGGTTGAGGGTTAGGTCATACTATCTGAGGGAGAGAGAGACCCTTCCCCTAATGGTTGAGGGTTAGGTCATACTATCTGAGGAGAGAGAGAGACCCTTCCCCTAATGGTTGAGGGTAGGTCATACTATCTGAGGAGAGAGAGAGAGAGAGAGACCCTTCCCCCTAATGGTTGAGGGTTAGGTCATACTATCTGAGGGAGAGAGAGACCCTTCCCCTAATGGTTGAGGGTTAGGTCATAATCTGGGGGAGAGAGAGGGAGAGAGACCCTTCCCCTAATGGTTGAGGGTTAGGTCATACTATCTGAGGGGAGAGAGAGAGACCCTTCCCCTAATGGTTGAGGTTAGGTCATACTATCTGAGGGGAGAGAGAGACCCTTCCCCTAATGGTTGAGGGTTAGGTCATACTATCTGAGGGAGAGAGAGAGACCCTTCCCCTAATGGTTGAGGGTTAGGTCATACTATCTGAGGGAGAGAGAGAGAGACCCTTCCCCTAATGGTTGAGGGTTAGGTCATACTATCTGAGGGAGAGAGAGAGAGACCCTTCCCCTAATGGTTGAGGGTTAGGTCATACTATCTGAGGGGAGAGAGAGACCCTTCCCCTAATGGTTGAGAGGTCATACTATCTGAGGGGAGAGAGAGACCCTTCCCCTAATGGTTGAGGGTTGGGTCATACTATCTGAGGAGAGAGAGAGACCCTTCCCCTAATGGTTGAGGGGTAGGTCATACTATCTGAGGGAGAGAGAGAGAGAGACCCTTCCCCTTCCCTAATGGTTGAGGGTTAGGTCATACTATCTGAGGGAGAGAGAGAGAGACCCTTCCCCTAATGGTTGAGGGTTAGGTCATACTATCTGAGGGAGAGAGAGAGACCCTTCCCCTAATGGTTGAGGGTTGGGTCATACTATCTGAGGAGAGAGAGACCCTTCCCCTAATGGTTGAGGTTAGGTCATACTATCTGAGGGAGAGAGAGACCCTTCCCCCTAATGGTTGAGGGTAGGTCATACTATCTGAGGGAGAGAGAGACCCTTCCCCCTAATGGTTGAGGGTTAGGTCATACTATCTGAGGGGAGAGAGAGAGAGACCCTTCCCCTAATGGTTGAGGGTAGGTCATACTATCTGAGGGGAGAGAGAGAGACCCTTCCCCCTAATGGTTGAGGGGTAGGTCATACTATCTGAGGGGAGAGAGAGAGACCCTTCCCCCTAATGGTTGAGGGTTAGGTCATACTATCTGAGGGGAGAGAGAGAGACCCTTCCCCCTAATGGTTGAGGGGTAGGTCATACTATCTGAGGAGAGAGAGACCCTTCCCCCTAATGGTTGAGGGGTAGGTCATACTATCTGAGGAGAGAGACCCTTCCCTCTAATGGTTGAGGGGTAGGTCATACTATCTGAGGGGGGAGAGAGAGAGAGACCCTTCCCCCTAATGGTTGAGGGTTAGGTCATACTATCTGAGGGGAGAGAGAGAGACCCTTCCCCTAATGGTTGAGGGTAGGTCATACTATCTGAGGGAGAGAGAGACCCTTCCCCCTAATGGTTGAGGGGTAGGTCATACTATCTGAGGGGAGAGAGAGACCCTTCCCTCTAATGGTTGAGGGTAGGTCATACTATCTGAGGGAGAGAGAGAGACCCTTCCCCTAATGGTTGAGGGTAGGTCATACTATCTGAGGGGAGAGAGAGAGAGACCCTTCCCCTAATGGTTGAGGGTAGGTCATACTATCTGAGGGAGAGAGAGAGAGACCCTTCCCCTAATGGTTGAGGGGTAGGTCATACTATCTGAGGGGAGAGAGAGACCCTTCCCCTAATGGTTGAGGGTTAGGTCATACTATCTGAGGGGAGAGAGAGACCCTTCCCCTAATGGTTGAGGGTTAGGTCATACTATCTGAGGAGAGAGGAGAGAGAGAGACCCTTCCCCTAATGGTTGAGGGTTAGGTCATACTATCTGAGGAGAGAGAGGTTGAGGGTAGGTCATACTATCTGAGGGAGAGAGAGAGACCCTTCCCCTAATGGTTGAGGGGTAGGTCATACTATCTGAGGGGAGAGAGAGAGACCCTTCCCCTAATGGTTGAGGGTTAGGTCATACTATCTGAGGGAGAGAGAGAGAGACCCTTCCCCTAATGGTTGAGGGTAGGTCATACTATCTGAGGGAGAGAGAGACCCTTCCCCTAATGGTTGAGGGTAGGTCATACTATCTGAGGGAGAGAGAGACCCTTCCCCTAATGGTTGAGGGTTAGGTCATACTATCTGAGGGGAGAGAGAGAGACCCTTCCCCTAATGGTTGAGGGTTAGGTCATACTATCTGAGGGAGAGAGAGAGACCCTTCCCCTAATGGTTGAGGGTTAGGTCATACTATCTGAGGGGAGAGAGAGAGACCCTTCCCCTAATGGTTGAGGGTAGGTCATACTATCTGAGTTCCCCTAATGGTTGAGGGGTAGGTCATACTATCTGAGGGAGAGAGAGAGGAGAGAGAGACCCTTCCCCTAATGGTTGAGGGTTAGGTCATACTATCTGAGGGGAGAGAGAGAGACCCTTCCCCTAATGGTTGAGGGTTAGGTCATACTATCTGAGGAGAGAGAGAGAGAGAGACCCTTCCCCCTAATGGTTGAGGGTAGGTCATACTATCTGAGGGAGAGAGAGACCCTTCCCCTAATGGTTGAGGGGTAGGTCATACTATCTGAGGGAGAGAGAGACCCTTCCCCTAATGGTTGAGGGTAGGTCATACTATCTGAGGGGAGAGAGAGAGACCTTCCCCTAATGGTTGAGGGTAGGTCATACTATCTGAGGGAGAGAGAGAGACCCTTCCCCTAATGGTTGAGGGGTAGGTCATACTATCTGAGGGGAGAGAGAGAGACCCTTCCCCTAATGGTTGAGGGTTAGGTCATACTATCTGAGGGGAGAGAGAGACCCTTCCCCCTAATGGTTGAGGTTAGGTCATACTATCTGAGGGGAGAGAGAGACCCTTCCCCTAATGGTTGAGGGGTAGGTCATACTATCTGAGGAGAGAGAGAGAGAGAGAGAGACCCTTCCCCTAATGGTTGAGGGTAGGTCATACTATCTGAGGGGAGAGAGAGAGACCCTTCCCCTAATGGTTGAGGGGTAGGTCATACTATCTGAGGGGAGAGAGAGACCCTTCCCCTAATGGTTGAGGGTTAGGTCATACTATCTGAGAGGAGAGAGAGAGACCCTTCCCCTAATGGTTGAGGGTAGGTCATACTATCTGAGGGAGAGAGAGAGAACCTTCCCTCTAATGGTTGAGGGTTAGGTCATACTATCTGAGGGGAGAGAGAGGGTTAGGTCATACTATCTGAGGGGAGAGAGAGAGACCCTTCCCCCTAATGGTTGAGGGTTAGGTCATACTATCTGAGGGGAGAGAGAGACCCTTCCCCTAATGGTTGAGGGTTAGGTCATACTATCTGAGGGGAGAGAGACCCTTCCCCTAATGGTTGAGGGTTAGGTCATACTATCTGAGGGAGAGAGAGAGAACCCTTCCCCTAATGGTTGAGGTTAGGTCATACTATCTGAGGGGAGAGAGAGACCCTTCCCCTAATGGTTGAGGGTTAGGTCATACTATCTGAGGGGAGAGAGAGAGACCCTTCCCCTAATGGTTGAGGGTTAGGTCATACTATCTGAGGAGAGAGAGAGACCCTTCCCCTAATGGTTGAGGGTTAGGTCATACTATCTGAGGGAGAGAGAGGGAGAGAGAGAGACCCTTCCCCTAATGGTTGAGGGTTAGGTCATACTATCTGAGGGGAGAGAGAGACCCTTCCCCTAATGGTTGAGGGGTTAGGTCATACTATCTGAGGAGAGAGAGAGAGAGACCCTTCCCCTAATGGTTGAGGGTTAGGTCATACTATCTGAGGAGAGAGAGACCCTTCCCCCTAATGGTTGAGGGTTAGGTCATACTATCTGAGGGAGAGAGAGAGACCCTTCCCCTAATGGTTGAGGGTTAGGTCATACTATCTGAGGGGAGAGAGAGAGACCCTTCCCCTAATGGTTGAGGGTTAGGTCATACTATCTGAGGGGAGAGAGAGACCCTTCCCCTAATGGTTGAGGGTTAGGTCATACTATCTGAGGGGAGAGAGAGACCCTTCCCCTAATGGTTGAGGGTTAGGTCATACTATCTGAGGGAGAGAGAGACCCTTCCCCTAATGGTTGAGGGTTAGGTCATACTATCTGAGGAGAGAGAGAGAGAGACCCTTCCCCCCAATGGTTGAGGGTAGGTCATACTATCTGAGGGGAGAGAGAGAGAGAGACCCTTCCCCCAATGGTTGAGGGTTAGGTCATACTATCTGAGGGGAGAGAGAGAGACCCTTCCCCTAATGGTTGAGGGTTAGGTCATACTATCTGAGGGAGAGAGAGAGGAGACCCTTCCCCTAATGGTTGAGGGGTAGGTCATACTATCTGAGGGGAGAGAGAGAGACCCTTCCCCCTAATGGTTGAGGGTTGGGTCATACTATCTGATGAGAGAGAGACCCTTCCCCCTAATGGTTGAGGGTTAGGTCATACTATCTGAGAGGAGAGAGAGAGACCCTTCCCCCTAATGGTTGAGGGGTAGGTCATACTATCTGAGGAGGAGAGAGACCCTTCCCCTAATGGTTGAGGGTAGGTCATACTATCTGAGGGGAGAGAGAGACCCTTCCCCTAATGGTTGAGGGGTAGGTCATACTATCTGAGGGAGAGAGAGAGACCCTTCCCCTAATGGTTGAGGGTTAGGTCATACTATCTGAGGGGAGAGAGAGAGAGACCCTTCCCCTAATGGTTGAGGGTTAGGTCATACTATCTGAGGGGAGAGAGAGAGACCCTTCCCCTAATGGTTGAGGGTAGGTCATACTATCTGAGGAGAGAGAGAGAGACCCTTCCCCTAATGGTTGAGGGGTAGGTCATACTATCTGAGGGGAGAGAGAGAGACCCTTCCCCCTAATGGTTGAGGGGTAGGTCATACTATCTGAGGAGAGAGAGAGGAGAGAGAGACCCTTCCCCCTAATGGTTGAGGGTTAGGTCATACTATCTGAGGGGAGAGAGAGAGACCCTTCCCCTAATGGTTGAGGGTAGGTCATACTATCTGAGGGAGAGAGAGAGACTATCCCCTAATGGTTGAGGGGTAGGTCATACTATCTGAGGAGACCCTTCCCCCTAATGGTTGAGGGGTAGGTCATACTATCTGAGGGGAGAGAGAGACCCTTCCCCCTAATGGTTGAGGGGTAGGTCATACTATCTGAGGGAGAGAGAGAGACCCTTCCCCTAATGGTTGAGGGGTAGGTCATACTATCTGAGGGGAGAGAGAGAGACCCTTCCCCCTAATGGTTGAGGGGTAGGTCATACTATCTGAGGGGAGAGAGAGACCCTTCCCCCTAATGGTTGAGGGGTAGGTCATACTATCTGAGAGGAGAGAGAGACCCTTCCCCCTAATGGTTGAGGGTTAGGTCATACTATCTGAGGAGAGAGAGAGAGGAGAGAGAGACCCTTCCCCCTAATGGTTGAGGGTTAGGTCATACTATCTGAGGGGAGAGAGAGAGACCCTTCCCCCTAATGGTTGAGGGGTAGGTCATACTATCTGAGGAGAGAGAGAGACCCTTCCCCCTAATGGTTGAGGGTTAGGTCATACTATCTGAGGAGAGAGAGAGACCCTTCCCCTAATGGTTGAGGGTTAGGTCATACTATCTCTGAGAGAGAGAGAGACCCTTCCCCCTAATGGTTGAGGGTAGGTCATACTATCTGAGAGGAGAGAGAGACCCTTCCCCTAATGGTTGAGGGTAGGTCATACTATCTGAGGAGAGAGAGAGAGAGAGAGAGACCCTTCCCCTAATGGTTGAGGGTTAGGTCATACTATCTGAGGGGAGAGAGACCCTTCCCCCTAATGGTTGAGGGTTAGGTCATACTATCTGAGGGAGAGAGAGAGAGACCCTTCCCCCTAATGGTTGAGGGTTAGGTCATACTATCTGAGGGAGAGAGAGAGACCCTTCCCCTAATGGTTGAGGGTAGGTCATACTATCTGAGGGAGAGAGAGAGACCCTTCCCCCTAATGGTTGAGGGTAGGTCATACTATCTGAGGAGAGAGAGAGAGAGAGAGAGAGACCCTTCCCCTAATGGTTGAGGGGTAGGTCATACTATCTGAGGGAGAGAGAGAGACCCTTCCCCTAATGGTTGAGGGGTAGGTCATACTATCTGAGGGAGAGAGAGAGAGAGAGAGACCCTTCCCCTAATGGTTGAGGGTAGGTCATACTATCTGAGGGGGAGAGAGAGACCCTTCCCCTAATGGTTGAGGGTTAGGTCATACTATCTGAGGGGAGAGAGAGAGACCCTTCCCCCTAATGGTTGAGGGGTAGGTCATACTATCTGAGGGAGAGAGAGAGACCCTTCCCCCTAATGGTTGAGGGGTAGGTCATACTATCTGAGGGGAGAGAGAGAGAGACCCTTCCCCCTAATGGTTGAGGGGTAGGTCATACTATCTGAGGGGAGAGAGAGACCCTTCCCCCTAATGGTTGAGGGTTAGGTCATACTATCTGAGGGGAGAGAGAGACCCTTCCCCCTAATGGTTGAGGGGTAGGTCATACTATCTGAGAGGAGAGAGAGACCCTTCCCCTAATGGTTGAGGGGTAGGTCATACTATCTGAGGAGAGAGAGAGAGACCCTTCCCCTAATGGTTGAGGGTAGGTCATACTATCTGAGGGAGAGAGAGACCCTTCCCCCTAATGGTTGAGGGTTAGGTCATACTATCTGAGAGGAGAGAGAGAGAGACCCTTCCCCCTAATGGTTGAGGGGTAGGTCATACTATCTGAGAGGAGAGAGAGACCCTTCCCCCTAATGGTTGAGGGGTAGGTCATACTATCTGAGGGGAGAGAGAGACCCTTCCCCCTAATGGTTGAGGGGTAGGTCATACTATCTGAGGGGAGAGAGAGACCCTTCCCCCTAATGGTTGAGGGTTAGGTCATACTATCTGAGGGGAGAGAGAGAGACCCTTCCCTCTAATGGTTGAGGGTTAGGTCATACTATCTGAGGGGAGAGAGAGACCCTTCCCCCTAATGGTTGAGGGTTAGGTCATACTATCTGAGGGGAGAGAGAGACCCTTCCCCCTAATGGTTGAGGGTTAGGTCATACTATCTGAGGGAGAGAGAGAGACCCTTCCCCTAATGGTTGAGGGGTAGGTCATACTATCTGAGGGGAGAGAGAGAGGAGAGAGAGAGAGACCCTTCCCCTAATGGTTGAGGGTTAGGTCATACTATCTGAGGGAGAGAGACCCTTCCCTCTAATGGTTGAGGGTTAGGTCATACTATCTGAGGGAGAGAGAGAGAGAGAGACCCTTCCCCTAATGGTTGAGGGTTAGGTCATACTATCTGAGGGGAGAGAGAGACCCTTCCCCTAATGGTTGAGGGTTAGGTCATACTATCTGAGGGGAGAGAGAGACCCTTCCCCTAATGGTTGAGGGTTAGGTCATACTATCTGAGAGAGAGAGAGAGACCCTTCCCCCTAATGGTTGAGGGGTAGGTCATACTATCTGAGGAGAGAGAGAGACCCTTCCCCTAATGGTTGAGGGTAGGTCATACTATCTGAGGGGAGAGAGAGAGACCCTTCCCCTAATGGTTGAGGGTAGGTCATACTATCTGAGGGAGAGAGAGACCCTTCCCCTAATGGTTGAGGGGTAGGTCATACTATCTGAGGGGAGAGAGAGAGACCCTTCCCCCTAATGGTTGAGGGGTAGGTCATACTATCTGAGGGGAGAGAGAGAGACCCTTCCCCCTAATGGTTGAGGGGAGGTCATACTATCTGAGGAGAGAGAGACCCTTCCCCTAATGGTTGAGGGGTAGGTCATACTATCTGAGGGAGAGAGAGAGACCCTTCCCCTAATGGTTGAGGGTAGGTCATACTATCTGAGGGGAGAGAGAGAGACCCTTCCCCCTAATGGTTGAGGGTTAGGTCATACTATCTGAGGGGAGAGAGAGACCCTTCCCCTAATGGTTGAGGGGTAGGTCATACTATCTGAGGGAGAGAGAGAGAGAGAGACCCTTCCCCTAATGGTTGAGGTTAGGTCATACTATCTGAGGAGAGAGTTCCCTCTAATGGTTGAGGGTAGGTCATACTATCTGAGGGGAGAGAGAGAGACCCTTCCCCTAATGGTTGAGGGTAGGTCATACTATCTGAGGGAGAGAGAGAGAGACCCTTCCCCCTAATGGTTGAGGGTAGGTCATACTATCTGAGGGAGAGAGAGACCCTTCCCCTAATGGTTGAGGGGTAGGTCATACTATCTGAGGGGAGAGAGAGACCCTTCCCCCTAATGGTTGAGGGTTAGGTCATACTATCTGAGGGGAGAGAGAGAGACCCTTCCCCCTAATGGTTGAGGGTTAGGTCATACTATCTGATGAGAGAGAGACCCTTCCCCCTAATGGTTGAGGGTTAGGTCATACTATCTGAGGGGAGAGAGAGAGACCCTTCCCCTAATGGTTGAGGGTAGGTCATACTATCTGAGGGGAGAGAGAGAGAGACCCTTCCCCTAATGGTTGAGGGTAGGTCATACTATCTGAGGAGAGAGAGAGAGACCTTCCCCTAATGGTTGAGGGTAGGTCATACTATCTGAGAGGAGAGAGAGAGACCCTTCCCCCTAATGGTTGAGGGTAGGTCATACTATCTGAGAGGAGAGAGACCCTTCCCTAATGGTTGAGGGGTAGGTCATACTATCTGAGGAGAGAGAGAGAGAGAGACCCTTCCCCCTAATGGTTGAGGGTTAGGTCATACTATCTGAGGGGAGAGAGAGAGACCCTTCCCCCTAATGGTTGAGGGTTAGGTCATACTATCTGAGAGGAGAGAGAGAGAGACCCTTCCCTCTAATGGTTGAGGGTTAGGTCATACTATCTGAGGGGAGAGAGAGAGACCCATCCCCCTAATGGTTGAGGGGTAGGTCATACTATCTGAGGAGAGAGACCCTTCCCCCTAATGGTTGAGGGGTAGGTCATACTATCTGAGGGGAGAGAGAGGGAGGAGAGAGAGAGACCCTTCCCCCTAATGGTTGAGGGGTAGGTCATACTATCTGAGAGGAGAGAGAGACCCTTCCCCCTAATGGTTGAGGGGTAGGTCATACTATCTGAGGAGAGAGAGAGAGGAGAGAGAGACCCTTCCCCTAATGGTTGAGGGGTAGGTCATACTATCTGAGGGGAGAGAGAGACCCTTCCCCTAATGGTTGAGGGTTAGGTCATACTATCTGAGGGGAGAGAGAGAGAGAGACCCTTCCCCTAATGGTTGAGGGGTAGGTCATACTATCTGAGGGGAGAGAGAGAGACCCTTCCCCTAATGGTTGAGGGGTAGGTCATACTATCTGAGGAGAGAGAGACCCTTCCCCTAATGGTTGAGGGTAGGTCATACTATCTGAGGGAGAGAGAGAGAGACCCTTCCCCTAATGGTTGAGGGTTAGGTCATACTATCTGATGAGAGAGAGAGACCCTTCCCTAATGGTTGAGGGTAGGTCATACTATCTGAGGGAGAGAGAGAGACCCTTCCCCTAATGGTTGAGGGTAGGTCATACTATCTGAGGAGAGAGAGAGACCCTTCCCCTAATGGTTGAGGGTTAGGTCATACTATCTGAGGGGAGAGAGAGACCCTTCCCCCTAATGGTTGAGGGTTAGGTCATACTATCTGAGGGGAGAGAGAGAGACCCTTCCCCCTAATGGTTGAGGGTTAGGTCATACTATCTGAGAGGAGAGAGAGAGAGACCCTTCCCCTAATGGTTGAGGGTAGGTCATACTATCTGAGGGGAGAGAGAGACCCTTCCCCTAATGCTTGAGGGGTAGGTCATACTATCTGAGGGGAGAGAGAGAGAGACCCTTCCCCTAATGGTTGAGGGTTAGGTCATACTATCTGAGGGGAGAGAGAGAGAGAGAGACCCTTCCCCCTAATGGTTGAGGGTTAGGTCATACTATCTGAGGGGGAGAGAGAGACCCTTCCCCTAATGGTTGAGGGACCCCTTCCCCCTAATGGTTGAGGGTTAGGTCATACTATCTGAGGGGAGAGAGAGAGACCCTTCCCCTAATGGTTGAGGGGTAGGTCATACTATCTGAGGAGAGAGAGAGAGACCCTTCCCCCTAATGGTTGAGGGGTAGGTCATACTATCTGAGGGGAGAGAGAGACCCTTCCCCCTAATGGTTGAGGGTTAGGTCATACTATCTGAGGGGAGAGATAGACCCTTCCCCCTAATGGTTGAGGGTTAGGTCATACTATCTGAGGGGAGAGATAGACCCTTCCCCCTAATGGTTGAGGGTTAGGTCATACTATCTGAGGAGGGAGAGAGACCCTTCCCCCTAATGGTTGAGGGGTAGGTCATACTATCTGAGGGGGGAGAGAGAGACCCTTCCCCCTAATGGTTGAGGGGTAGGTCATACTATCTGAGGGGAGAGAGAGAGAGGAGAGAGAGACCCTTCCCCCTAATGGTTGAGGGGTAGGTCATACTATCTGAGGGGAGAGAGAGAGAGATCCTTCCCCCTAATGGTTGAGGGTTAGGTCATACTATCTGAGGGGGGAGAGAGAGACCCTTCCCCCTAATGGTTGAGGGGTAGGTCATACTATCTGAGGGGAGAGAGAGAGATCCTTCCCCTAATGGTTGAGGGGTTAGGTCATACTATCTGAGGGGAGAGAGAGACCCTTCCCCTAATGGTTGAGGGTAGGTCATACTATCTGAGGGGAGAGAGAGACCCTTCCCCTAATGGTTGAGGGTTAGGTCATACTATCTGAGGGGGAGAGAGAGAGACCCTTCCCCTAATGGTTGAGGGGTTAGGTCATACTATCTGAGGGGAGAGAGAGACCCTTCCCCCTAATGGTTGAGGGGTAGGTCATACTATCTGAGGGGGAGAGAGAGACCCTTCCCCCTTGAGGGTAGGTCATACTATCTGAGGGAGAGAGAGAGACCCTTCCCCCTAATGGTTGAGGGTAGGTCATACTATCTGAGGGAGAGAGAGAGACCCTTCCCCCTAATGGTTGAGGGGTAGGTCATACTATCTGAGGAGAGAGAGAGATACTATCTGAGAGAGAGAGACCCTTCCCCTAATGGTTGAGGGTAGGTCATACTATCTGAGGGAGAGAGAGACCCTTCCCTAATGGTTGAGGGTAGGTCATACTATCTGAGGGGAGAGAGAGAGACCCTTCCCCTAATGGTTGAGGGGTAGGTCATACTATCTGAGGGAGAGAGAGACCCTTCCCCTAATGGTTGAGGGTAGGTCATACTATCTGAGAGGAGAGAAGACCCTTCCCCTAATGGTTGAGGGGTTGGTCATACTATCTGAGGGGAGAGAGAGAGAGACCCTTCCCCTAATGGTTGAGGGGTAGGTCATACTATCTGAGGGAGAGAGAGAGAGACCCTTCCCCTAATGGTTGAGGGTTAGGTCATACTATCTGAGGGAGAGAGAGAGACCCTTCCCCTAATGGTTGAGGTTAGGTCATACTATCTGAGAGGAGAGAGGTTGAGGGTTAGACCCTTCCCTAATGGTTGAGGGTAGGTCATACTATCTGAGGGGAGAGAGAGAGACCCTTCCCTAATGGTTGAGGGTAGGTCATACTATCTGAGGAGGAGAGAGACCCTTCCCCTAATGGTTGAGGGGTAGGTCATACTATCTGAGGGGGAGAGAGACCCTTCCCCTAATGGTTGAGGGTAGGTCATACTATCTGAGGGGAGAGAGAGAGAGACCCTTCCCCTAATGGTTGAGGGTAGGTCATACTATCTGAGGGGAGAGAGAGAGACCCTTCCCCTAATGGTTGAGGGTTAGGTCATACTATCTGAGGAGAGAGAGAGACCCTTCCCCCTAATGGTTGAGGGTTAGGTCATACTATCTGAGGGGAGAGAGAGAGACCCTTCCCTCTAATGGTTGAGGGGTAGGTCATACTATCTGAGGGGAGAGAGAGGGAGGAGAGAGAGAGACCCTTCCCCCTAATGGTTGAGGGTTAGGTCATACTATCTGAGGGGAGAGAGAGAGACCCTTCCCCTAATGGTTGAGGGTTAGGTCATACTATCTGAGGGGAGAGAGAGACCCTTCCCCCTAATGGTTGAGGGTTCATACTATCTGAGGTTCCCCCTAATGGTCATACTATCTGAGGGGAGAGAGAGAGAGACCCTTCCCCCTAATGGTTGAGGGTTAGGTCATACTATCTGAGGAGAGAGAGAGAGACCCTTCCCCCTAATGGTTGAGGGTTAGGTCATACTATCTGAGGTCAGAGAGACCCTTCCCCTAATGGTTGAGGGGTAGGTCATACTATCTGAGAGAGAGAGACCCTTCCCCTAATGGTTGAGGGTTAGGTCATACTATCTGAGGGAGAGAGAGAGACCCTTCCCCTAATGGTTGAGGGGTGGTCATACTATCTGAGGGGAGAGAGAGACCCTTCCCCCTAATGGATGAGGGGTAGGTCATACTATCTGAGGGGAGAGAGACCCTTCCCCCTAATGGTTGAGGGGTAGGTCATACTATCTGAGAGGAGAGAGACCCTTCCCCCTAATGGTTGAGGGTTAGGTCATACTATCTGAGGGGAGAGAGAGAGACCCTTCCCCCTAATGGTTGAGGGGTAGGTCATACTATCTGAGAGGAGAGAGACCCTTCCCCCTAATGGTTGAGGGTTAGGTCATACTATCTGAGGAGAGGGAGAGAGACCCTTCCCCCTAATGGTTGAGGGTTAGGTCATACTATCTGAGGAGAGAGAGAGAGACCCTTCCCCCTAATGGTTGAGGGGTAGGTCATACTATCTGAGAGGAGAGAGAGAGACCCTTCCCCCTAATGGTTGAGGGGTAGGTCATACTATCTGAGGGGAGAGAGACCCTTCCCCCTAATGGTTGAGGGGTAGGTCATACTATCTGAGGGGAGAGAGAGGGACCCTTCCCCCTAATGGTTGAGGGGTAGGTCATACTATCTGAGGAGAGAGAGAGAGACCCTTCCTCCTAATGGTTGAGGGGTAGGTCATACTATCTGAGGGGAGAGAGAGACCCTTCCTCCTAATGGTTGAGGGTTAGGTCATACTATCTGAGGGGAGAGAGAGAGAGAGACCCTTACCCTAATGGTTGAGGGGTAGGTCATACTATCTGAGGGGAGAGAGAGAGAGAGACCCTTCCCCCTAATGGTTGAGGGTTAGGTCATACTATCTGAGGGGAGAGAGAGAGAGACCCTTCCCCCTAATGGTTGAGGGTTAGGTCATACTATCTGAGGGGAGAGAGAGAGGAGAGAGAGACCCTTCCTCCTAATGGTTGAGGGTTAGGTCACACTATCTGAGGGGAGAGAGAGACCCTTCCCCCTAATGGTTGAGGGTTAGGTCATACTATCTGAGGGGGGAGAGAGAGACCCTTCCCTCTAATGGTTGAGGGGTAGGTCATACTATCTGAGGGGAGAGAGAGAGAGATTGTTGTCATTACTCTGTTGTTGTTGTCATTACTCTGTTGTTGTTGTTGTCATTACTCTGTTGTTGTTGTTGTTGTCATTACTCTGTTGTTGTTGTCATTACTCTGTTGTTGTTGTCATTACTCTGTTGTTGTTGTCATTACTCTGTTGTTGTTGTTGTTACTCTGTTGTTGGTGATTCAGTGGGTGGGTGATTCAGTGGGTGATTCAGTGGGTGATTCAGTGGGTGGGTGATTCAGTGGGTGATTCAGTGGGTGGGTGATTCAGTGGGTGATTCAGTGGGTGATTCAGTGGGTGATTCAGTGGGTGGGTGATTCAGTGGGTGGGTGATTGTGGGTGATTCAGTGGGTGGGTGATTCAGTAGGTGGGTGATTCAGTAGGTGGGTGATTCAGTGGGTGATTCAGTGGGTGATTCGGTGGGTGATTCAGTAGGTGGGTGATTCAGTAGGTGGGTGATTCAGTAGGTGGGTGATTCAGTGGGTGGGTGATTCAGTAGGTGGGTGATTGAGTGGGTGGGTGATTGAGTGGGTGGGTGATTCAGTGGGTGATTCAGTAGGTGGGTGATTCAGTGGGTGGGTGATTGAGTGGGTGATTCAGTAGGTGGGTGATTCAGTGGGTGGGTGATTCAGTAGGTGGGTGATTCAGTGAGTGGGTGATTCAGTAGGTGGGTGATTCAGTGGGTGATTCAGTGGGTGGGTGATTCAGTAGGTGGGTGATTCAGTGAGTGGGTGATTCAGTAGGTGGGTGATTCAGTAGGTGGGTGATTCAGTGGGTGATTCAGTGGGTGGGTGATTCAGTAGGTGGGTGATTCAGTAGGTGGGTGATTCAGTGGGTGGGTGATTCAGTGGGTGGGTGATTGTGGGTGGGTGATTCAGTAGGTGGGTGATTAAGTGGGTGGGTGATTGAGTGGGTGGGTGGGTGATTCAGTGGGTGATTCAGTAGGTGGGTGTTTCAGTGGGTGGGTGATTGAGTGGGTGATTCAGTAGGTGGGTGATTCAGTGGGTGATTCAGTAGGTGGGTGATTCAGTGGGTGGGTGATTCAGTGGGTGGGTGATTGAGTGGGTGATTCAGTGAGTGGGTGATTCAGTAGGTGGGTGATTCAGTGGGTGGGTGATTGAGTGGGTGATTCAGTGGGTGGGTGATTCAGTGGGTGATTCAGTAGGTGGGTGATTCAGTAGGTGGGTGATTGAGTGGGTGATTCAGTGGGTGGGTGATTCAGTGGGTGGGTGATTCAGTGGGTGATTCAGTGGGTGGGTGATTCAGTGGGTGGGTGATTGAGTGGGTGATTCAGTGGGTGGGTGATTCAGTGGGTGGGTGATTGAGTGGGTGATTCAGTGGGTGGGTGATTGAGTGGGTGATTCAGTGGGTGGGTGATTGAGTGGGTGATTCAGTGGGTGGGTGATTCAGTGGGTGATTGAGTGGGTGGGTGATTCAGTGGGTGGGTGATTCAGTGGGTGATTAAGTGGGTGGGTGATTCAGTGGGTGATTCAGTGGGTGGGTGATTCAGTGGGTGATTCAGTGGGTGGGTGATTCAGTGGGTGGGTGATTCAGTGGGTGATTCAGTGGGTGGGTGATTCAGTGGGTGATTCAGTGGGTGGGTGATTCAGTGGGTGATTCAGTGGGTGGGTGATTCAGTGGGTGGGTGATTCAGTGGGTGGGTGATTCAGTGAGTGGGTGATTCAGTGGGTGGGTGATTCAGTGGGTGATTGAGTGGGTGATTCAGTGGGTGGGTGATTGAGTGGGTGGGTGATTGAGTGGGTGATTCAGTGGGTGGGTGATTCAGTGGGTGGGTGATTCAGTGGGTGGGTGATTCAGTGGGTGGGTGATTCAGTGGGTGATTCAGTGGGTGGGTGATTCAGTGGGTGGGTGATTCAGTGGGTGATTCAGTGGGTGGGTGATTCAGTGGGTGATTCAGTGGGTGATTCAGTGGGTGATTCAGTGGGTGGGTGATTCAGTGGGTGGGTGATTGAGTGGGTGATTCAGTGGGTGATTCAGTGAGTGGGTGATTGAGTGGGTGATTCAGTGGGTGATTCAGTGGGTGGGTGATTCAGTAGGTATTCAGCGTATATATATCAACACCACTGTTCAACATGGGTTCAACCCTCTTCAGGACCTGTGGCTCTGGAAATGTGTGTGTGTGTGTGTGTGTGTCTGTGTCTGTGTGTATGGTGTGTGTGTGTGTGTGTGTGTCTGTGTGTATGGTGTGTGTGTGTGTGTGTGTGTGTGTGTGTGTGTGTGTGTGTGTGTGTATATGGTGTGTGTGTGTGTGTGTCTGTGTCTGTGTGTATGGTGTGTGTGTGTCTGTGTCTGTGTGTATGGTGTGTGTGTGTGTGTGTGTGTGTGTGTGTGTGTGTGTGTGTGTGTGTGTGTGTGTGTGTGTGTGTGTGTGTGTGTGAGGACTGACTGTTCTGAATCCTTTTCCAGTTGACTGCAGCTCAAGAGAGTGAAATTCACCCTTCATCTACACTAATGCCTACAGCGTGTGTGTGCCAACCAAGGAGTCTGCCAGGACTGGTGCCCTGGGTTTATCTTGGCTCTCTTTCCTACACCGCACCCTGCCCTGCCTCTCTCTCTTATCTCCTCCCTCTCTCTCTCCACGCCCTGCCCTGCCTCTCTTCTCTCCTCCCTCCCTCTCTCCACGCCCTGCCCTGCCTCTCTCTCTTCTCTCCTCCCTCCCTCTCTCCACGCCCTGCCCTGCCTCTCTCTTATCTCCTCCCTCCCTCTCTCCACGCCCTGCCCTGCCT
>NC_088413.1:1832954-1877954 GCF_034236695.1 Oncorhynchus nerka | reverse complement strand
CCTTGTTAAGAGCTAGTAACATACCCATTATACTGCCTTGTTAAGAGCTAGTAACGTACCCGTTATACTGCCTTGTTAAGAGCTAGTAACATACCCATTATACTGCCTTGTTAAGAGCTAGTAACATGCCCATTATACTGCCCCTTTAAGAGCTAGTAACATACCCATTATACTGCCTTGTTAAGAGCTAGTAACGTACCCATTATACTGCCTTGTTAAGAGCTATGTACGCAACCAATACACCTTGATTTGTTTCTAGGACAGTTCCTTCGGTCTGTCATCTGGTATGATGTTTCTAGACAGATCCTTCGGTCTGTCATCTGGTATGATGTTTCTATACTAGATCCTTCGGTCTGTCATCTGGTATGATGTTTCTATAGTAGATCCTTCGGTCTGTCATCTGGTATGATGTTTCTATAATAGATCCTTCGGTCTGTCATCTGGTATGATGTTTCTAGACAGATCCTTCGGTCTGTCATCTGTAGATCCTTCGATCCTTCGGTCTGTCATCTGGTATGATGTTTCTAGAGATCAGATCCTTTCGGTCTGTCATCTGGTATGATGTTTCTAGAACAGATCCTTCGGTCTGTCATCTGGTATGATGTTTCTATAGTAGATCCTTCGGTCTGTCATCTGGTATGATGTTTCTATAGTAGATCCTTCGGTCTGTCATCTGGTATGATGTTTCTATAGTAGATCCTTCGGTCTGTCATCTGGTATGATGTTTCTATAGTAGATCCTTCGGTCTGTCATCTGGTATGATGTTTCTATAGTAGATCCTTCGGTCTGTCATCTGGTATGATGTTTCTATAGTAGATCCTTCGGTCTGTCATCTGGTATGATGTTTCTATAGTAGATCCTTCGGTCTGTCATCTGGTATGATGTTTCTATAGTAGATCCTTCGGTCTGTCATCTGGTATGATGTTTCTAGAACAGATCCTTCGGTCTGTCATCTGGTATGATGTTTCTATAGTAGATCCTTCGGTCTGTCATCTGGTATGATGTTTCTAGAACAGATCCTTCGGTCTGTCATCTGGTATGATGTTTCTATAGTAGATCCTTCGGTCTGTCATCTGGTATGATGTTTCTATAGTAGATCCTTCGGTCTGTCATCTGGTATGATGTTTCTATAGTAGATCCTTCGGTCTGTCATCTGGTATGATGTTTCTAGTAGATCCTTCGATCCTGTTTCTAGGTCTGTCATCTGGTATGATGTTTCTATAGTAGATCCTTCGGTCTGTCATCTGGTATGATGTTTCTATAGAATCTGGTAGATCCTATAGTAGATCGGGTATGATCTGTCATCTGGTATGATGTTTCTATAGTAGATCCTTCGGTCTGTCATCTGGTATGATGTTTCTATAGTAGATCCTTCGGTCTGTCATCTGGTATGATGTTTCTATAGTAGATCCTTCGGTCTGTCATCTGGTATGATGTTTCTATAACAGATCCTTCGGTCTGTCATCTGGTATGATGTTTCTATAGTAGATCCTTCGGTCTGTCATCTGGTATGATGTTTCTATAGTAGATCCTTCGGTCTGTCATCTGGTATGATGTTTCTATAGTAGATCCTTCGGTCTGTCATCTGGTATGATGTTTCTATAGTAGATCCTTCGGTCTGTCATCTGGTATGATGTTTCTAGAGACAGGTCCATCTGGTATGATGTTTCTAGAACAGATCCTTCGTCTGTCATCTGGTATGATGTTTCTAGGACAGATCCTTCGGTCTGTCATCTGGTATGATGTTTCTATAGTAGATCCTTCGGTCTGTCATCTGGTATGATGTTTCTAGAACAGATCCTTCGGTCTGTCATCTGGTATGATGTTTCTATAGTAGATCCTTCGGTCTGTCATCTGGTATGATGTTTCTATAGTAGATCCTTCGGTCTGTCATCTGGTATGATGTTTCTAGAACAGATCCTTCGGTCTGTCATCTGGTATGATGTTTCTAGAACAGATCCTTCGGTCTGTCATCTGGTATGATGTTTCTAGGACAGATCCTTCGGTCTGTCATCTGGTATGATGTTTCTATAGTAGATCCTTCGGTCTGTCATCTGGTATGATGTTTCTATAGTAGATCCTTCGGTCTGTCATCTGGTATGATGTTTCTATAGTAGATCCTTCGGTCTGTCATCTGGTATGATGTTTCTATAGTAGATCCTTCGGTCTGTCATCTGGTATGATGTTTCTAGAACAGATCCTTCGGTCTGTCATCTGGTATGATGTTTCTATAGTAGATCCTTCGGTCTGTCATCTGGTATGATGTTTCTATAGTAGATCCTTCGGTCTGTCATCTGGTATGATGTTTCTATAGTAGATCCTTCGGTCTGTCATCTGGTATGATGTTTCTATAGTAGATCCTTCGGTCTGTCATCTGGTATGATGTTTCTATAGTAGATCCTTCGGTCTGTCATCTGGTATGATGTTTCTATAGTAGATCCTTCGGTCTGTCATCTGGTATGATGTTTCTATAGTAGATCCTTCGGTCTGTCATCTGGTATGATGTTTCTATAGTAGATCCTTCGGTCTGTCATCTGGTATGATGTTTCTAGAACAGATCCTTCGGTCTGTCATCTGGTATGATGTTTCTATAGTAGATCCTTCGGTCTGTCATCTGGTATGATGTTTCTAGGACAGATCCTTCGGTCTGTCATCTGGTATGATGTTTCTATAGTAGATCCTTCGGTCTGTCATCTGGTATGATGTTTCTAGAACAGATCCTTCGGTCTGTCATCTGGTATGATGTTTCTATAGTAGATCCTTCGGTCTGTCATCTGGTATGATGTTTCTATAGTAGATCCTTCGGTCTGTCATCTGGTATGATGTTTCTAGAACAGATCCTTCGGTCTGTCATCTGGTATGATGTTTCTAGAACAGGTCCTTCGGTCTGTCATCTGGTTGATGTTAAAGACTCCTTCGGACAGATCTGGTAGGATGTTTCTAACGATCTGGTTAAAGACTTTCCAGGACAGAGGTAGGGAACGCTCTGGGTTAAAGACTCCAGGACAGAGGTAGGGAACGCTGGTATGATTTTCTATAAAGACTCCAGGACAGAGTTTCTATAGTAGATCCTTCGGAACGTCATCTGGTATGATTAAAGACTCCAGGACAGAGTTTCTATCAGTAGGGAACGTCTCTGGGTTAAAGACTCCAGGACAGAGGTAGGGAACACTGGTATGATTAAAGACTCCAGGACAGAGGTAGGGAACGCTGTCATCTGGTTGATGTTTCTAAAGACTCCAGGACAGAGGTAGGGAACGCTGGGTTAAAGACTCCAGGACAGAGGTAGGGAACGCTGGGTTAAAGACTCCAGGACAGAGGTAGGGAACGCTGGGTTAAAGACTCCAGGACAGAGGTAGGGAACGCTGGGTTAAAGACTCCAGGACAGAGTTAGGGAACACTGGGTTATTAAAGACTCCAGGACAGAGGTAGGGAACGCTGGGTTATTAAAGACTCCAGGACAGAGGTAGGGAACGCTGGGTTAAAGACTCCAGGACAGAGGTAGGGAACGCTGGGTTAAAGACTCCAGGACAGAGGTAGGGAACGCTGGGTTAAAGACTCCAGGACAGAGGTAGGGAACGCTGGGTTAAAGACTCCAGGACAGAGGTAGGGAATGCTGGGTTATTAAAGACTCCAGGACAGAGGTAGGGAACACTGGGTTATTAAAGACTCCAGGACAGAGGTAGGGAACGCTGGGTTAAAGACTCCAGGACAGAGGTAGGGAACACTGGGTTATTAAAGACTCCAGGACAGAGGTAGGGAACGCTGGGTTAAAGACTCCAGGACAGAGGTAGGGAACGCTGGGTTAAAGACTCCAGGACAGAGGTAGGGAACGCTGGGTTATTAAAGACTCCAGGAAAGAGGTAGGGAACGCTGGGTTAAAGAGTCCAGGACAGAGGTAGGGAACGCTGGGTTATTAAAGACTCCAGGACAGAGGTAGGGAAAGCTGGGTTATTAAAGACTCCAGGACAGAGGTAGGGAAAGACTCCAGGACAGAGGTAGGGACGCTGGGTTAAAGACTCCAGGACAGAGGTAGGGAACGCTGGGTTAAAAGACTCCAGGACAGAGGTAGGGAACGCTGGGTTAAAGACTCCAGGACAGAGGTAGGGAACGCTGGGTTAAAGACTCCAGGACAGAGGTAGGGAACGCTGGGTTAAAGACTCCAGGACAGAGGTAGGGAACACTGGGTTATTAAAGACTCCAGGACAGAGGTAGGGAACGCTGGGTTATTAAAGACTCCAGGACAGAGGTAGGGAACGCTGGGTTAAAAGACTCCAGGACAGAGGTAGGGAACGCTGGGTTAAAGACTCCAGGACAGAGGTAGGGAACGCTGGGTTAAAGACTCCAGGACAGAGGTAGGGAACGCTGGGTTAAAGACTCCAGGACAGAGGTAGGGAACGCTGGGTTAAAGACTCCAGGACAGAGGTAGGGAACGCTGGGTTAAAGACTCCAGGACAGAGGTAGGGAACGCTGGGTTAAAGACTCCAGGACAGAGGTAGGGAACGCTGGGTTATAAAGACTCCAGGACAGAGACTCCAGGAGGAGAAACGCTGGGTTATTAAAGACTCCAGGACAGAGGTAGGGAACGCTGGGTTATTAAAGACTCCAGGACAGAGGTAGGGAACGCTGGGTTAAAGACTCCAGGACAGAGGTAGGGAACGCTGGGTTAAAGACTCCAGGACAGAGGTAGGGAACGCTGGGTTAAAGACTCCAGGACAGAGGTAGGGAACGCTGGGTTAAAGACTCCAGGACAGAGGTAGGGAACGCTGGGTTAAAGACTCCAGGACAGAGGTAGGGAACGCTGGGACTCCAGGACAGAGGTAAAAAGACTCCAGGACAGAGGTAGGGAACACTGGGTTATTAAAGACTCCAGGACAGAGGTAGGGAACGCTGGGTTAAAGACTCCAGGACAGAGGTAGGGAACACTGGGTTATTAAAGACTCCAGGACAGAGGTAGGGAACGCTGGGTTAAAGACTCCAGGACAGAGGTAGGGAACGCTGGGTTAAAGACTCCAGGACAGAGGTAGGGAACGCTGGGTTATTAAAGACTCCAGGACAGAGGTAGGGAACGCTGGGTTAAAGACTCCAGGACAGAGGTAGGGAACGCTGGGTTATTAAAGACTCCAGGACAGAGGTAGGGAACGCTGGGTTATTAAAGACTCCAGGACAGAGGTAGGGAACGCTGGGTTAAAGACTTCAGGACAGAAGTAGGGAACGCTGGGTTAAAGACTCCAGGACAGAGGTAGGGAACGCTGGGTTAAAGACTCCAGGACAGAGGTAGGGAACGCTGGGTTAAAGACTCCAGGACAGAGGTAGGGAACGCTGGGTTAAAGACTCCAGGACAGAGTTAGGGAACACTGGGTTATTAAAGACTCCAGGACAGAGGTAGGGAACGCTGGGTTATTAAAGACTCCAGGACAGAGGTAGGGAACGCTGGGTTAAAGACTCCAGGACAGAGGTAGGGAACGCTGGGTTATTAAAGACTCCAGGACAGAGGTAGGGAACACTGGGTTAAAGACTCCAGGACAGAGGTAGGGAACGCTGGGTTAAAAGACTCCAGGACAGAGGTAGGGAACGCTGGGTTATTAAAGACTCCAGGACAGAGGTAGGGAACGCTGGGTTAAAAGACTCCAGGACAGAGGTAGGGAACGCTGGGTTATTAAAGACTCCAGGACAGAGGTAGGGAACGCTGGGTTATTAAAGACTCCAGGACAGAGGTAGGGAACGCTGGGTTAAAGACTCCAGGACAGAGGTAGGGAACGCTGGGTTAAAGACTCAGGACAGAGGTAGGGAACACTGGGTTAAAAGACTCCAGGACAGAGGTAGGGGGTTAACGCTGGGTTATTAAAGACTCCAGGACAGAGGTAGGGAACGCTGGGTTAAAGACTCCAGGACAGAGGTAGGGAACACTGGGTTATTAAAGACTCCAGGACAGAGGTAGGGAACGCTGGGTTAAAGACTCCAGGACAGAGGTAGGGAACACTGGGTTATTAAAGACTCCAGGACAGAGGTAGGGAACGCTGGGTTAAAGACTCCAGGACAGAGGTAGGGAACGCTGGGTTAAAGACTCCAGGACAGAGGTAGGGAACGCTGGGTTATTAAAGACTCCAGGACAGAGGTAGGGAACGCTGGGTTATTAAAGACTCCAGGACAGAGGTAGGGAACGCTGGGTTATTAAAGACTCCAGGACAGAGGTAGGGAACGCTGGGTTATTAAAGACTCCAGGACAGAGGTAGGGAACGCTGGGTTAAAGACTCCAGGACAGAGGTAGGGAACGCTGGGTTAAAGACTCAGGACAGAGGTAGGGAACGCTGGGTTAAAGACTCCAGGACAGAGGTAGGGAACACTGGGTTAAAAGACTCCAGGACAGAGGTAGGGAACGCTGGGTTAAAGACTCCAGGACAGAGGTAGGGAACACTGGGTTATTAAAGACTCCAGGACAGAGGTAGGGAACGCTGGGTTAAAAGACTCCAGGACAGAGGTAGGGAACGCTGGGTTAAAGACTCCAGGACAGAGGTAGGGAACGCTGGGTTATTAAAGACTCCAGGACAGAGGTAGGGAACACTGGGTTAAAGACTCCAGGACAGAGGTAGGGAACGCTGGGTTATTAAAGACTCCAGGACAGAGGTAGGGAACGCTGGGTTATTAAAGACTCCAGGACAGAGGTAGGGAACGCTGGGTTAAAAGACTCCAGGACAGAGGTAGGGAACGCTGGGTTAAAAGACTCCAGGACAGAGGTAGGGAACACTGGGTTATTAAAGACTCCAGGACAGAGGTAGGGAACGCTGGGTTAAAGACTCCAGGACAGAGGTAGGGAACGATGGGTTAAAGACTCCAGGACAGAGGTAGGGAACACTGGGTTATTAAAGACTCCAGGACAGAGGTAGGGAACGCTGGGTTATTAAAGACTCCAGGACAGAGGTAGGGAACGCTGGGTTAAAGACTCCAGGACAGAGGTAGGGAACGCTGGGTTAAAAGACTCCAGGACAGAGGTAGGGAACACTGGGTTAAAGACTCCAGGACAGAGGTAGGGAACGCTGGGTTATTAAAGACTCCAGGACAGAGGTAGGGAACGCTGGGTTATTAAAGACTCCAGGACAGAGGTAGGGAACGCTGGGTTATTAAAGACTCCAGGACAGAGGTAGGGAACACTGGGTTAAAAGACTCCAGGACAGAGGTAGGGAACACTGGGTTATTAAAGACTCCAGGACAGAGGTAGGGAACGCTGGGTTAAAGACTCCAGGACAGAGGTAGGGAACGGACAGAGGTAGGGAACACTGGGTTATTAAAGACTCCAGGACAGAGGTAGGGAACGCTGGGTTATTAAAGACTCCAGGACAGAGGTAGGGAACGCTGGGTTAAAGACTCCAGGACAGAGGTAGGGAACGCTGGGTTAAAGACTCCAGGACAGAGGTAGGGAACGCTGGGTTAAAGACTCCAGGACAGAGGTAGGGAACGCTAGGTTATTAAAGACTCCAGGACAGAGATAGGGAATGCTGGGTTATTAAAGACTCCAGGACAGAGGTAGGGAACGCTGGGTTATTAAAGACTCCAGGACAGAGGTAGGGAACGCTGGGTTAAAGACTCCAGGACAGAGGTAGGGAACGCTGGGTTAAAGACTCCAGGACAGAGGTAGGGAACACTGGGTTATTAAAGACACCAGGACAGAGGTAGGGAACGCTGGGTTAAAGACTCCAGGACAGAGGTAGGGAACGCTGGGTTAAAGACTCCAGGACAGAGGTAGGGAACACTGGGTTATTCAAGACTCCAGGACAGAGGTAGGGAACGCTGGGTTATTAAAGACTCCAGGACAGAGGTAGGGAACGCTGGGTTATTAAAGACTCCAGGACAGAGGTAGGGAACGCTGGGTTAAAGACTCCAGGACAGAGGTAGGGAACGCTGGGTTATTAAAGACTCCAGGACAGAGGTAGGGAACGCTAGGTTATTAAAGACTCCAGGACAGAGATAGGGAATGCTGGGTTATTAAAGACTCCAGGACAGAGGTAGGGAACGCTGGGTTATTAAAGACTCCAGGACAGAGGTAGGGAACGCTGGGTTAAAGACTCCAGGACAGAGGTAGGGAACGCTGGGTTAAAGACTCCAGGACAGAGGTAGGGAACACTGGGTTATTAAAGACACCAGGACAGAGGTAGGGAACGCTGGGTTAAAGACTCCAGGACAGAGGTAGGGAACGCTGGGTTAAAGACTCCAGGACAGAGGTAGGGAACGCTGGGTTAAAGACTCCAGGACAGAGGTAGGGAACGCTGGGTTATTTAAGACTCCAGGACAGAGGTAGGGAACGCTGGGTTAAAGACTCCAGGACAGAGGTAGGGAACGCTGGGTTATTAAAGACTCCAGGATAGAGGTAGGGAAGGCTGGGTTATTAAAGACTCCAGGACAGAGGTAGGGAACACTGGGTTAAAGACTCCAGGATAGAGGTAGGGAACGCTGGGTTATTAAAGACTCCAGGACAGAGGTAGGGAACGCTGGGTTAAAGACTCCAGGACAGAGGTAGGGAACGCTGGGTTAAAGACTCCAGGACAGAGGTAGGGAACGCTGGGTTATTAAAGACTCCAGGACAGAGGTAGGGAACGCTGGGTTAAAGACTCCAGGACAGAGGTAGGGAACACTGGGTTATTCAAGACTCCAGGACAGAGGTAGGGAACGCTGGGTTATTAAAGACTCCAGGACAGAGGTAGGGAACGCTGGGTTAAAGACTCCAGGACAGAGGTAGGGAACACTGGGTTATTAAAGACTCTAGGACAGAGGTAGGGAACACTGGGTTAAAGACTCCAGGACAGAGGTAGGGAACGCTGGGTTAAAGACTCCAGGACAGAGGTAGGGAACACTGGGTTATTAAAGACTCCAGGACAGAGGTAGGGAACACTGGGTTAAAGACTCCAGGACAGAGGTAGGGAACACTGGGATAAAGACTGGAGTTTTTCCTGTTGGGGATGAACTCCTGTTCTGACAGAAAAGGCCTGTAGTAGTATAGCTGAGTCCTTTAATACTGAAACACTGTTGAAACACAAGACACTTCCTCAACTCCTGGGACAGATGACGTTACACACTGTGTGTGTGTGTGTGTGTGTGTGTGTGTGTGTGTGTGTGTGTGTGTGTGTGTGTGGGCGTAGCCGTTGGCCTTAGAGGGGGTCAGGCGCCACAGTTTGGGTGTGACCACTCCACCCTGTCATCACATTAGTGTCCCTGGTCCCTCCCTAACCCCTCCTCCCTCCGTCGCTCTCTACCTCCTCTCTCCTTCTACCCTCTCTCTCGCTCTCCTTCTGCTCTCACTCTCTTTCTCTCTCTCCCTTCTTCTACCCCTCTCTCTCCTTCTACCCCTCTCTCTCCTTCTACCCCTCTCTCTCGCTCTCCTTCTGCTCTCACTCTCTTTCTCTCTCTCCTTCTACCCCCTCTCTCGCTCTCCTTCTGCTCTCACTCTCTTTCTCTCTCTCCTTCTACCCCTCTTTCTCACTCTCCTTCTGCTCTCACTCTCTTTCTCTCTCTCCTTCTACCCCTCTCTCATTCTGCTCTCACTCTCTTTCTCTCTCTCCTTCTACCCCTCTCTCTCCTTCTGCTCTCACTCTCTTTCTCTCTCTCCCGCTGTCTCTCTCTCCTTCTACCCCTCTCTCTCGCTCTCCTTCTGCTCTCACTCTCTTTCTCTCTCTCCTTCTACCCCTCTCTCTCCTTCTACCCCTCTCTCTCGCTCTCCTTCTGCTCTCACTCTCTTTCTCTCTCTCCTTCTACCCCCCTCTCTCGCTCTCCTTCTGCTCTCACTCTCTGTATCTCTCTCCTTCTACCCCTCTTTCTCACTCTCCTTCTGCTCTCACTCTCTTTCTCTCTCTCCTTCTACCCCTCTCTCTCCTTCTGCTCTCACTCTCTTTCTCTCTCTCCTTCTACCCCTCTCTCTCCTTCTACCCCTCTCTCTCGCTCTCCTTCTGCTCTCACTCTCTTTCTCTCTCTCCCGCTGTCTCTCTCTCCTTCTACCCCTCTCTCTCGCTCTCCTTCTGCTCTCACTCTCTTTCTCTCTCTCCCGCTGTCTCTGTCCCGCTCTCTCACTGCCAAAACAACCTCTACAACATTTTTTTGCCTGAAGGGGTCTGGGTCTGGGTATGATAGGGTTAACTGTCAGTACTACTGCTGTTCTTTACATAGTGGCTGGGCTGGGCTGGGCTGGGCTGGACTGGGCTGGGCTGGGCTGGGCTGGGCTGGGCTGGGCTGGGCTGGGCTGGGCTGGGCTGGGCTGGACTGGGCTGGGCTGGGCTGGGAGAGGGAGAGAGAAAATGAACAAGGGATGTGGAAAGATGGAGGGAGGAACAGAGATGGGGAGAGAGAGAGATGAGGAGGAGAGAGATGAGGAAGAGAGAGAGATGGAAGGAGGGAGGGAGGAAGAGAGAGAGATAGAGGGAGGAAGAGAGATAGAGGGAGGGAGGGAGAGAGAGAAAAAAACGAACAAGGGTGTGGAGTTTTGTAAAGGTCAGCTTTGGCTGGAGGAGGTGTGACACACACACACAGGTACATACTGTACAGGGGCAGGGCTAGGGGGAGTGTTCGGGGCGAAGAGGACAGGGGCAGGGCTAGGGGGAGTGTTCGGGCGAAGAGGACAGGGGCAGGGCTAGGGGAGAGTTCGGGGCGAAGAGGACAGGGGCAGGGCTAGGGGGAGTGTTCGTGTGGGGCCCTGAGGGGCGAAGAGGACAGGGGCAGGGCTAGAGGGGAGTGTTCGGGCGAAGAGGACAGGGGCAGGGCTAGGGGGAGTGTTCGGGGCGAAGAGGACAGGGGCAGGGATAGGGGGAGTGTTCGGGCGAAGAGGACAGGGGCAGGGCTAGGGGGAGTGTTCGGGGCGAAGAGGACAGGGGCAGGGCTAGGGGGAGTGTTCGGGGCAAAGAGGACAGGGGCAGGGCTAGGGGGAGTGTTCGGGCGAAGAGGACAGGGGCAGGGCTAGGGGGAGTGTTCGGGGCGAAGAGGACAGGGGCAGGGCTAGGGGAGTGTTCGGGCGAAGAGGACAGGGGCAGGGCTAGGGGGAGTGTTCGGGCGAAGAGGACAGGGGCAGGGCTAGGGGGAGTGTTCGGGGCAAAGAGGACAGGGGCAGGGCTAGGGGGAGTGTTCGGGGCGAAGAGGACAGGGGCAGGGCTAGGGGGAGTGTTCGGGGCGAAGAGGACAGGGGCAGGGCTAGGGGGAGTGTTCGGGCGAAGAGGACAGGGGCAGGGCTAGGGGGGAGTGTTCGGGCGAAGAGGACAGGGGCAGGGCTAGAGGGGAGTGTTCGGGAGTGAAGAGGACAGGGGCAGGGCTAGGGGGAGTGTTTGGGGTGAAGAGGACAGGGAAGAGGTAGAGGGGAGTGTTCGGGGTGAAGAGGACAGGGGCAGGGCTAGAGGGGAGTGTTCGGGGTGAAGAGGACAGGGGCAGGGCTAGGGGAGTGTTCGGGGCGAAGAGGACAGGGGCAGGGCTAGGGGGAGTGTTCGGGGCGAAGAGGACAGGGGCAGGGCTAGGGGGAGTGTTCGGGCGAAGAGGACAGGGGCAGGGCTAGAGGGGAGTGTTCGGGTGAAGAGGACAGGGGCAGGGCTAGAGGGGAGTGTTCGGGCGAAGAGGACAGGGGCAGGGCTAGGGGGAGTGTTCGGGGCGAAGAGGACAGGGGCAGGGCTAGAGGGGGAGTGTTCGGGGTGAAGAGGACAGGGGCAGGGCTAGGGGGAGTGTTCGGGCGAAGAGGACAGGGGCAGGGCTAGAGGGGAGTGTTCGGGTGAAGAGGACAGGGGCAGGGCTAGAGGGGAGTGTTCGGGGTGAAGAGGAAAGGGGCAGGGCTAGGGGGAGTGTTCGGGGCGAAGAGGACAGGGGCAGGGCTAGGGGGAGTGTTCGGGGCGAAGAGGACAGGGCAGGGCTAGAGGGGAGTGTTCGGGCGAAGAGGACAGGGGCAGGGCTAGAGGGGAGTGTTCGGGGTGAAGAGGACAGGGGCAGGGCTAGAGGGGAGTGTTCGTGTGGGGAGCTGAGGGGCGAAGAGGACAGGGGCAGGGCTAGGGGGAGTGTTCGGGCGAATAGGACAGGGGCAGGGCTAGAGGGAGTGTTCGTGTGGGGCCCTGAGGGGCGAAGAGGACAGGGGCAGGGCTAGAGGGGAGTGTTCGTGTGGGGGCGAAGAGGACAGGGGCAGGGCTAGGAGGGAGTGTTCGTGTGGGGACCTGAAGGGTAAAGAGGACAGGGGCAGGGCTAGGAGGGAGTGTTGGTGTGGAGACCTGAGGGGCGAAGAGGACAGGGGCAGGGCTAGGGGGAGTGTTCGGGGCGAAGAGGACAGGGGCAGGGCTAGGAGGGAGTGTTCGTGTGGGGCGAAGAGGACAGGGGCAGGGCTAGGAGGGAGTGTTCGTGTGGGGACCTGAGGGGCGAAGAGGACAGGGGCAGGGCTAGGGGGAGTGTTTGTGTGGAGCGAAGAGGACAGGGGCAGGGCTAGGAGGGAGTGTTCGTGTGGGGACCTGAGGGGCGAAGAGGACAGGGGCAGGGCTAGGGGAGTGTTCGTGAAGGGACCTGAGGGGCGAAGAGGACAGGGGCAGGGCTAGGGGGAGTGTTCGTGAGGGGACCTGAGGGCGAAGAGGACAGGGGCAGGGCTAGGGGGGAGTGTTCGGGGCGAAGAGGACAGGGGCAGGGCTAGAGGGGAGTGTTCGGGGCGAAGAGGACAGGGGCAGGGCTAGAGGGAGTGTTCGGGGCGAAGAGGACAGGGGCAGGGCTAGGGGGAGTGTTCGGGCGAGAGGACAGGGGCAGGGCTAGAGGGGAGTGTTCGGGGTGAAGAGGACAGGGGCAGGGCTAGGGGGAGTGTTCGGGGCAAAGAGGACAGGGGCAGGGCTAGGGGGAGTGTTCGGGGCGAAGAGGACAGGGGCAGGGCTAGAGGGGAGTGTTCGGGGTGAAGAGGACAGGGGCAGGGCTAGGGGAGAGTGTTCGGGGCGAAGAGGACAGGGGCAGGGCTAGGGGTGTGTTCGGGCGAAGAGGACAGGGGCAGGGCTAGAGGGGAGTGTTCGGGGCGAAGAGGACAGGGGCAGGGCTAGAGGGGAGTGTTCGGGTGAAGAGGACAGGGGCAGGGCTAGAGGGGAGTGTTCGTGTGGGGAGCTGAGGGGCGAAGAGGACAGGGGCAGGGCTAGGGGGAGTGTTCGGGCGAATAGGACAGGGGCTAGAGGGGGAGTGTTCGTGTGGGGCCCTGAGGGGCGAAGAGGACAGGGGCAGGGCTAGAGGGGAGTGTTCGTGTGGGGGCGAAGAGGACAGGGGCAGGGCTAGGAGGGAGTGTTCGTGTGGGGACCTGAGGGGTGAAGAGGACAGGGGCAGGGCTAGGAGGGAGTGTTGGTGTGGAGACCTGAGGGGCGAAGAGGACAGGGGCAGGGCTAGGGGGAGTGTTCGGGCGAAGAGGACAGGGGCAGGGCTAGGAGGGAGTGTTCGTGTGGGGGTGAAGAGGACAGGGGCAGGGCTAGGAGGGAGTGTTCGTGTGGGGACCTGAGGGGCGAAGAGGACAGGGGCAGGGCTAGGGGGAGTGTTTGTGTGGAGCGAAGAGGACAGGGGCAGGGCTAGGAGGGAGTGTTCGTGTGGGGACCTGAGGGGCGAAGAGGACAGGGGCAGGGCTAGGGGGAGTGTTCGTGAAGGGACCTGAGGGGCGAAGAGGACAGGGGCAGGGCTAGGGGGAGTGTTCGTGAGGGACCTGAGGGGCGAAGAGGACAGGGGCAGGGCTAGGGGGAGTGTTCGGGGCGAAGAGGACAGGGGCAGGGCTAGGGGGAGTGTTCGGGGCGAAGAGGACAGGGGCAGGGCTAGAGGGGAGTGTTCGGGGCGAAGAGACAGGGGCAGGGCTAGGGGAGTGTTCGGGCGAAGAGGACAGGGGCAGGGCTAGAGGGGAGTGTTCGGGGTGAAGAGGACAGGGGCAGGGCTAGGGGGAGTGTTCGGGGCAAAGAGGACAGGGGCAGGGCTAGGGGGAGTGTTCGGGGGCGAAGAGGACAGGGGCAGGGCTAGAGGGGAGTGTTCGGGGTGAAGAGGACAGGGGCAGGGCTAGAGGGGAGTGTTCGGGCGAAGAGGACAGGGGCAGGGGCAGGGCTAGGGGGAGTGTTCGGGGCGAAGAGGACAGGGGCAGGGCTAGAGGGGAGTGTTCGGGGTGAGGACAGGGGCAGGGCTAGGGGGAGTGTTCGGGGCGAAGAGGACAGGGGCAGGGCTAGAGGGGAGTGTTCGGGGTGAAGAGGACAGGGGCAGGGCTAGAGGGGGCAGTGTTAGGGTGAAGAGGACAGGGGCAGGGCTAGGGGAGAGTGTTCGGGGCGAAGAGGACAGGGGCAGGGCTAGGGGGAGTGTTCGGGGCGAAGAGGACAGGGGCAGGGCTAGAGGGGAGTGTTCGGGGCGAAGAGGACAGGGGCAGGGCTAGAGGGGAGTGTTCGGGTGAAGAGGACAGGGGCAGGGCTAGAGGGAGTGTTCGTGTGGGGAGCTGAGGGGCGAAGAGGACAGGGGCAGGGCTAGGGGGGAGTGTTCGGGGCGAATAGGACAGGGGCAGGGCTAGAGGGGAGTGTTCGTGTGGGGCCCTGAGGGGCGAAGAGGACAGGGGCAGGGCTAGAGGGGAGTGTTCGTGTGGGGGCGAAGAGGACAGGGGCAGGGCTAGGAGGGAGTGTTCGTGTGGGGACCTGAGGGGTGAAGAGGACAGGGGCAGGGCTAGGAGGGAGTGTTGGTGTGGAGACCTGAGGGGCGAAGAGGACAGGGGCAGGGCTAGGGGGAGTGTTCGGGCGAAGAGGACAGGGGCAGGGCTAGGAGGGAGTGTTCGTGTGGGGCGAAGAGGACAGGGGCAGGGCTAGGAGGGAGTGTTCGTGTGGGGACCTGAGGGGCGAAGAGGACAGGGGCAGGGCTAGGGGGAGTGTTTGTGTGGAGCGAAGAGGACAGGGGCAGGGCTAGGAGGAGTGTTCGTGTGGGGACCTGAGGGGCGAAGAGGACAGGGGCAGGGCTAGGGGGAGTGTTCGTGAAGGGACCTGAGGGGCGAAGAGGACAGGGGCAGGGCTAGGGGGAGTGTTCGTGAGGGGACCTGAGGGCGAAGAGGACAGGGGCAGGGCTAGGGGGAGTGTTCGGGCGAAGAGGACAGGGGCAGGGCTAGGGGGAGTGTTCGGGGCGAAGAGGACAGGGGCAGGGCTAGAGGGGAGTGTTCGGGGCGAAGAGGACAGGGGCAGGGCTAGGGGGGAGTGTTCGGGGCGAAGAGGACAGGGGCAGGGCTAGAGGGGAGTGTTCGTGTGGGGAGCTGAGGGGCGAAGAGGACAGGGGCAGGGCTAGGGGGAGTGTTCGGGGCGAATAGGACAGGGGCAGGGCTAGAGGGGAGTGTTTGTGTGGGGCCCTGAGGGGCGAAGAGGACAGGGGCAGGGCTAGAGGGGAGTGTTCGTGTGGGGGCGAAGAGGACAGGGGCAGGGCTAGGAGGGAGTGTTCGTGTGGGGACCTGAGGGGTGAAGAGGACAGGGGCAGGGCTAGGAGGGAGTGTTGGTGTGGAGACCTGAGGGGCGAAGAGGACAGGGGCAGGGCTAGGGGGAGTGTTCGGGGCGAAGAGGACAGGGGCAGGGCTAGGAGGGAGTGTTCGTGTGGGGCGAAGAGGACAGGGGCAGGGCTAGGAGGGAGTGTTCGTGTGGGGACCTGAGGGGCGAAGAGGACAGGGGCAGGGCTAGGGGGAGTGTTCGTGAAGGGACCTGAGGGGCGAAGAGGACAGGGGCAGGGCTAGGGGGAGTGTTCGTGAGGGTCCTGAGGGGCGAAGAGGACAGGGGCAGGGCTAGGGGGAGTGTTCGGGGCGAAGAGGACAGGGGCAGGGCTAGGGGGAGTGTTCGGGGCGAAGAGGACAGGGGCAGGGCTAGGGGGAGTGTTCAGGGCGAAGAGGACAGGGGCAGGGCTAGAGGGGAGTGTTCGGGGTGAAGAGGACAGGGGCAGGGCTAGGAGGGAGTGTTCGTGTGGGTGAAGAGGACAGGGGCAGGGCTAGGAGGGAGTGTTCGTGTGGGGACCTGAGGGGCGAAGAGGACAGGGGCAGGGCTAGGGGGAGTGTTCGTGTGGGGTGAAGAGGACAGGGGCAGGGCTAGGAGGGAGTGTTCGTGTGGGGACCTGAGGGGCGAAGAGGACAGGGGCAGGGCTAGGGGAGTGTTCGTGAGGGGACCTGAGGGGCGAAGAGGACAGGGGCAGGGCTAGGGGGAGTGTTCGTGAGGGGACCTGAGGGGCGAAGAGGACAGGGGCAGGGCTAGGAGGGAGTGTTCGTGTGGGGACCTGAGGGTCGAAGAGGACAGGGGCAGGGCTAGGGGGAGTGTTTGTGTGGAGCGAAGAGGACAGGGGCAGGGCTAGGGGGAGTGTTCGTGGGGGACCTGAAGGGCGAAGAGGACAGGGGCAGGGCTAGGGGGAGTGTTCGTGTGGGTCGAAGAGGACAGGGGCAGGGCTAGGGGGGAGTGTTCGTGTGGGTCGAAGAGGACAGGGGCAGGGCTAGGGGGGAGTGTTCGTGAGGGGACCTGAGGGGTGAAGAGGACAGGGGCAGGGCTAGGGGGGAGTGTTTGCGTGAGAGAGATTTGCACATTGTTACACTGTAGACACACACACACACACACACACACACACAGTGCCAGTTTGACTGCGGTGATGGCGTGTTTGGGCAAACCACAAAGGATAAACCATGATTATCGCTCTGTCTGTTGGCCGGTACCCTGCAGTACATGACTTGATCGACACAAACACCTTGATATCCTGCTCCAGCCCCTTACAGTATTTAACCCAGACTGATATCCTGCTCCAGCCCCTTACAGTATTTAACCCAGACTGATATCTCCCTCTGGTAAACAGTATCTAACCCAGACTGATATCTCCCTCTGGTAAACAGTATCTAACCCAGACTGATATCTCCCTCTGGTAAACAGTATCTAACCCAGACTGATATCTCTGGTAAACAGTATCTAATCCAGACTGATATCTCCTCTGGTAAACAGTATCTAACCCAGACTGATATCTCCCTCTGGTAAACAGTATCTAACCCAGACTGATATCTCCCTCTGGTAAACAGTATCTAACCCAGACTGATATCTCCCTCTGGTAAACAGTATCTAACCCAGACTGATATCTCTGTTAAAATAGTATCTAACCCAGACTGATATCTCTGTTAAAATAGTATCTAACCCAGACTGATATCTCCCTCTGGTAAACAGTATCTAACCCAGACTGATATCTCCCTCTGGTAAACAGTATCTAACCCAGACTGATATCTCCCTCTGGTAAACAGTATCTAACCCAGACTGATATCTCCCTCTGTTAAAACAGTATCTAACCCAGACTGATATCTCCCTCTGGTAAACAGTATTTAACCCAGACTGATATCTCCCTCTGGTAAACAGTATCTAACCCAGACTGATATCTCCCTCTGGTAAACAGTATCTAACCCAGACTGATATCCTGCTCCAGCCCCTGTATCTAACCCAGACTGATATCTCCCTCTGTAAACAGTCTAACCCAGACTGATATCTCCTCTGGTAAACAGTATCTAACCCAGACTGATATCTCCCTCTGGTAAACAGTATCTAACCCAGACTGATATCTCCCTCTGGTAAACAGTATCTAACCCAGACTGATATCTCCCTCTGGTAAACAGTATCTAACCCAGACTGATATCTCTGGTAAACAGTATCTAACCCAGACTGATATCTCTCTCTGTTAAAACAGTATCTAACCCAGACTGATATCTCCCTCTGGTAAACAGTATTTAACCCAGACTGATATCTCCCTCTGGTAAACAGTATCTAACCCAGACTGATATCCTGCTCCAGCCCCTTACAGTATCTAACCCAGACTGATATCTCCCTCTGGTAAACAGTATCTAACCCAGACTGATATCTCCCTCTGGTAAACAGTATCTAACCCAGACTGATATCCTCCAGCCCTTACAAACAGTATCTAACCCAGACTGATATCTCCCTCTGGTAAACAGTATCTAACCCAGACTGATATCTCCCTCTGGTAAACAGTATCTAACCCAGACTGATATCTCCCTCTGGTAAACAGTATCTAACCCAGACTGATATCCTGCTCCAGCCCCTTACAGATAGACTGATATCTCCTCTGGTAAAACAGTATTTAACCCAGACTGATATCTCCCTCTGGTAAACAGTATCTAACCCAGACTGATATCTCCCTCTGGTAAACAGTATCTAACCCAGACTGATATCTCCTCTGGTAAACAGTATCTAACCCAGACTGATATCTCCTCTGGTAAACAGTATCTAACCCAGACTGATATCCTGCTCCAGCCACTTACAGTTCTAACCCAGACTGATATCTCCTCTGATAAACAGTATTTAACCCAGACTGATATCTCCTCTGGTAAACAGTATCTAACCCAGACTGATATCTCCTCTGGTAAACAGTATCTAACCCAGACTGATATCCTGCTCCAGCCCCTTACAGTATTTAACCCAGACTGATATCTCCCTCTGGTAAAACAGTATTTAACCCAGACTGATATCTCCCTCTGGTAAACAGTATCTAACCCAGACTGATATCTCCCTCTGGTAAACAGTATCTAACCCAGACTGATATCTCCTCTGGTAAACAGTATCTAACCCAGACTGATATCCTGCTCCAGCCCTGGTAAAACAGTATTTAACCCAGACTGATATCTCCCTCTGGTAAACAGTATTTAACCCAGACTGATATCTCCCTCTGGTAAACAGTATCTAACCCAGACTGATATCTCCCTCTGGTAAACAGTATCTAACCCAGACTGATATCTCTGGTAAACAGTATCTAACCCAGACTGATATCTCCCTCTGTTAAAAAAGTATCTAACCCAGACTGATATCTCCCTCTGGTAAACAGTATTTAACCCAGACTGATATCTCCCTCTGGTAAACAGTATCTAACCCAGACTGATATCTCCCTCTGGTAAACAGTATCTAACCCAGACTGATATCCTGCTCCAGCCCCTTACAGTATCTAACCCAGACTGATATCTCCCTCTGGTAAACAGTATCTAACCCAGACTGATATCTCCCTCTGGTAAACAGTATCTAACCCAGACTGATATCTCCCTCTGGTAAACAGTATCTAACCCAGACTGATATCTCCCTCTGGTAAACAGTATCTAACCCAGACTGATATCTCCCTCTGGTAAACAGACTGATATCTCCCTGGTAAACAGTATCTAACCCAGACTGATATCTCTCTCTGTTAAAACAGTATCTAACCCAGACTGATATCTCCCTCTGGTAAACAGTATTTAACCCAGACTGATATCTCCCTCTGGTAAACAGTATCTAACCCAGACTGATATCCTGCTCCAGCCCCTCTAACCCAGACTGATATCTCCTCTGGTAAACAGTATCTAACCCAGACTGATATCTCCTCTGGTAAACAGTATCTAACCCAGACTGATATCTCCTCTGGTAAACAGTATCTAACCCAGACTGATATCTCCCTCTGGTAAACAGTATCTAACCCAGACTGATATCTCCCTCTGGTAAACAGTATCTAACCCAGACTGATATCTCCCTCTGGTAAACAGTATCTAACCCAGACTGATATCTCTGGTAAACAGTATCTAACCCAGACTGATATCTCCCTCTGTTAAAACAGTATCTAACCCAGACTGATATCTCCCTCTGGTAAACAGTATTTAACCCAGACTGATATCTCCCTCTGGTAAACAGTATCTAACCCAGACTGATATCCTGCTCCAGCCCCTTACAGTATCTAACCCAGACTGATATCTCCCTCTGGTAAACAGTATCTAACCCAGACTGATATCTCCCTCTGGTAAACAGTATCTAACCCAGACTGATATCTCCCTCTGGTAAACAGTATCTAACCCAGACTGATATCTCCCTCTGGTAAACAGTATCTAACCCAGACTGATATCTCCCTCTGGTAAACAGTATCTAACCCAGACTGATATCTCCCTCTGGTAAACAGTATCTAACCCAGACTGATATCTCCCTCTGGTAAAACAGTATTTAACCCAGACTGATATCTCCCTCTGGTAAAACAGTATTTAACCCAGACTGATATCTCCCTCTGGTAAACAGTATCTAACCCAGACTGATATCTCCCTCTGGTAAACAGTATCTAACCCAGACTGATATCCTGCTACAGCCCCTTACAGTATCTAACCCAGACTGATATCTCCCTCTGGTAAACAGTATCTAACCCAGACTGATATCTCCCTCTGGTAAACAGTATCTAACCCAGACTGATATCTCCCTCTGGTAAACAGTATCTAACCCAGACTGATATCCTGCTCCAGCCCCTTACAGTATTTAACCCAGACTGATATCTCCCTCTGGTAAAACAGTATTTAACCCAGACTGATATCTCCCTCTGGTAAACAGTATCTAACCCAGACTTATATCTCCCTCTGGTAAACAGTATCTAACCCAGACTGATATCTCCCTCTGGTAAACAGTATCTAACCCAGACTGATATCTCCCTCTGGTAAACAGTATCTAACCCAGACTGATATCCTGCTCCAGCCACTTACAGTATCTAACCCAGACTGATATCTCCCTCTGATAAACAGTATTTAACCCAGACTGATATCTCCCTCTGGTAAACAGTATCTAACCCAGACTGATATCTCCCTCTGGTAAACAGTATCTAACCCAGACTGATATCCTGCTCCAGCCCCTTACAGTATTTAACCCAGACTGATATCTCCCTCTGGTAAAACAGTATTTAACCCAGACTGATATCTCCCTCTGGTAAACAGTATCTAACCCAGACTGATATCTCCCTCTGGTAAACAGTATCTAACCCAGACTGATATCTCCCTCTGGTAAACAGTATCTAACCCAGACTGATATCCTGCTCCAGCCCCTTACAATATTTAACCCAGACTGATATCTCCCTCTGGTAAACAGTATTTAACCCAGACTGATATCTCCCTCTGGTAAACAGTATCTAACCCAGACTGATATCTCCCTCTGGTAAACAGTATCTAACCCAGACTGATATCTCCCTCTGGTAAACAGTATCTAACCCAGACTGATATCTCCCTCTGTTAAAAAAGTATCTAACCCAGACTGATATCTCCCTCTGGTAAACAGTATTTAACCCAGACTGATATCTCCCTCTGGTAAACAGTATCTAACCCAGACTGATATCTCCCTCTGGTAAACAGTATCTAACCCAGACTGATATCCTGCTCCAGCCCCTTACAGTATCTAACCCAGACTGATATCTCCCTCTGGTAAACAGTATCTAACCCAGACTGATATCTCCCTCTGGTAAACAGTATCTAACCCAGACTGATATCTCCCTCTGGTAAACAGTATCTAACCCAGACTGATATCTCCCTCTGGTAAACAGTATCTAACCCAGACTGATATCTCCCTCTGGTAAACAGTATCTAACCCAGACTGATATTTCCCTCTGGTAAACAGTATCTAACCCAGACTGATATCTCCCTCTGTTAAAACAGTATCTAACCCAGACTGATATCTCCCTCTGGTAAACAGTATTTAACCCAGACTGATATCTCCCTCTGGTAAACAGTATCTAACCCAGACTGATATCTCCCTCTGGTAAACAGTATCTAACCCAGACTGATATCCTGCTCCAGCCCCTTACAGTATCTAACCCAGACTGATATCTCCCTCTGGTAAACAGTATCTAACCCAGACTGATATCTCCCTCTGGTAAACAGTATCTAACCCAGACTGATATCTCCCTCTGGTAAACAGTATCTAACCCAGACTGATATCCTGCTCCAGCCCCTTACAGTATTTAACCCAGACTGATATCTCCCTCTGGTAAAACAGTATTTAACCCAGACTGATATCTCCTCTAGTAAACAGTATTTAACCCAGACTGATATCTCCCTCTGGTAAACAGTATTTAACCCAGACTGATATCTCCCTCTGGTAAACAGTATCTAACCCAGACTGATATCTCCCTCTGGTAAACAGTATCTAACCCAGACTGATATCTCCCTCTGGTAAACAGTATCTAACCCAGACTGATATCTCCCTCTGGTAAAACAGTATTTAACCCAGACTGATATCTCCCTCTAGTAAAACAGTATTTAACCCAGACTGATATCTCCCTCTGGTAAACAGTATCTAACCCAGACTGATATCTCCCTCTGGTAAACAGTATCTAACCCAGACTGATATCCTGCTCCAGCCCCTTACAGTATCTAACCCAGACTGATATCTCCCTCTGGTAAACAGTATCTAACCCAGACTGATATCTCCCTCTGGTAAACAGTATCTAACCCAGATTGATATCCTGCTCCAGCCCCTTACAGTATTTAACCCAGACTGATATCTCCCTCTGGTAAAACAGTATTTAACCCAGACTGATATCTCCCTCTGGTAAACAGTATCTAACCCAGACTTATATCTCCCTCTGGTAAACAGTATCTAACCCAGACTGATATCTCCCTCTGGTAAACAGTATCTAACCCAGACTGATATCTCCCTCTGGTAAACAGTATCTAACCCAGACTGATATCCTGCTCCAGCCACTTACAGTATCTAACCCAGACTGATATCTCCCTCTGATAAACAGTATTTAACCCAGACTGATATCTCCCTCTGGTAAACAGTATCTAACCCAGACTGATATCTCCCTCTGGTAAACAGTATCTAACCCAGACTGATATCCTGCTCCAGCCCCTTACAGTATTTAACCCAGACTGATATCTCCCTCTGGTAAAACAGTATTTAACCCAGACTGATATCTCCCTCTGGTAAACAGTATCTAACCCAGACTGATATCTCCCTCTGGTAAACAGTATCTAACCCAGACTGATATCTCCCTCTGGTAAACAGTATCTAACCCAGACTGATATCCTGCTCCAGCCCCTTACAATATTTAACCCAGACTGGTATCTCCCTCTGGTAAACAGTATTTAACCCAGACTGATATCTCCCTCTGGTAAACAGTATCTAACCCAGACTGATATCCTGCTCCAGCCCCTTACAATATTTAACCCAGACTGATATCTCCCTCTGGTAAACAGTATTTAACCCGACTGATATATCCCTCTGTTAAAACAGTATCTAACCCAGACTGATATCTCTGTTAAACAGTACCTAACCCAGACTGATATCTCCCTCTGTTAAAACAGTATTTAACCCAGACTGATATCTCCCTCTGGTAAACAGTATCTAACCCAGACTGATATCTCCCTCTGGTAAACAGTATCTAACCCAGACTGATATCCTGCTCCAGCCCCTTACAGTATCTAACCCAGACTGATATCTCCTCTGGTAAACAGTATCTAACCCAGACTGATATCTCCCTCTGGTAAACAGTATCTAACCCAGACTGATATCCTGCTCTGTTAAAATAGTATTTAACCCAGACTGATATCTCCCTCTGGTAAAACAGTATTTAACCCAGACTGATATCTCTGGTAAACAGTATCTAACCCAGACTGATATCTCCCTCTGGTAAACAGTATCTAATCCAGACTGATATCTCTGGTAAACAGTATCTAACCCAAGACTGATATCTCCCTCTGGTAAACAGTATCTAATCCAGACTGATATCTCTGTTAAAATAGTACTTAACCCAGACTGATATCTCCCTCTGGTAAACAGTATTTAACCCAGACTGATATCTCCCTCTGGTAAACAGTATCTAACCCAGACTGATATCTCCCTCTGGTAAACAGTATCTAACCCAGACTGATATCTCCCTCTGGTAAACAGTATCTAACCCAGACTGATATCTCCCTCTGGTAAACAGTATCTAACCCAGACTGATATCTCCCTCTGGTAAACAGTATCTAACCCAGACTGATATCTCCCTCTGGTAAACAGTATCTAACCCAGACTTATATCTCTGGTAAACAGTATCTAACCCAGACTGATATCTCTGGTAAACAGTATCTAACCCAGACTGATATCTCTGGTAAACAGTATCTAACCCAGACTGATATCTCTGTTAAAACAGTATCTAACCCAGACTGATATCTCTAGTAAACAGTATCTAACCCAGACTGATATCTATGGTAAACAGTATCTAACCCAGACTGATATCTCTGTTAAAACAGTATCTAACCCAGACTGATATCTCTGGTAAACAGTATCTAACCCAGACTGATATCTCTAGTAAACAGTATCTAACCCAGACTGATATCTCTGTTAAAACAGTATCTAACCCAGACTGATATCTCTAGTAAACAGTATCTAACCCAGACTGATATCTCTAGTAAACAGTATCTAACCCAGACTGATATCTCTAGTAAACAGTATCTAACCCAGACTGATATCTCTGTTAAAACAGTATCTAACCCAGACTGATATCTCTGTTAAAACAGTATCTAACCCAGACTGATATCTCTAGTAAACAGTATCTAACCCAGACTGATATCTCTGTTAAAACAGTATCTAACCCAGACTGATATCTCTGGTAAACATGTATCTAACCCAGACTGATATCTCTGTTAAAACAGTATCTAACCCAGACTGATATCTCTAGTAAACAGTATCTAACCCAGACTGATATCTCTGGTAAACAGTATTTAAGATATCTCTGTTAAAACAGTATCTAACCCAGACTGATATCTCTGGTAAACAGTATCTAACCCAGACTGATATCTCTAGTAAACAGTATCTAACCCAGACTGATATCTCTGTTAAAACAGTATCTAACCCAGACTGATATCTCTAGTAAACAGTATCTAACCCAGACTGATATCTCTAGTAAACAGTATCTAACCCAGACTGATATCTCTAGTAAACAGTATCTAACCCAGACTGATATCTCTGTTAAAACAGTATCTAACCCAGACTGATATCTCTGTTAAAACAGTATCTAACCCAGACTGATATCTCCCTCTGTTAAAACAGTATTTAACCCAGACTGACATCTCCCTCTGGTAAACAGTATCTAATCCAGACTGATATCTCCTCTGGTAAACAGTATCTAATCCAGACTGATATCTCTAGTAAACAGTATCTAATCTAGACTGATATCTCTGGTAAACAGTATCTAATCTAGACTGATATCTCCTCTGGTAAACAGTATCTAATCTAGACTGATATCTCTGGTAAACAGTATCTAATCTAGACTGATATCTCCTCTGGTAAACAGTATCTAATCTAGACTGATATCTCCTCTGGTAAACAGTATCTAATCTAGACTGATATCTCCTCTGGTAAACAGTATCTAATCTAGACTGATATCTCCTCTGGTAAACAGTATCTAATCTAGACTGATATCTCCTCTGGTAAACAGTATCTAATCCAGACTGATATCTCCTCTGGTAAATAGTATCTAATCCAGACTGATATCTCTGGTAAACAGTATCTAATCTAGACTGATATCTCCTCTGGTAAACAGTATCTAATCCAGACTGATATCTCCTCTGGTAAACAGTATCTAATCCAGACTGATATCTCCTCTGGTAAACAGTATCTAATCCAGACTGATATCTCTGTTAAAACAGTATCTAATCCAGACTGATATCTCCTCTGGTAAACAAGGTTAGTTGTGTGACTAATGGATTGTGAATAACAGGGGGTGTTCCCCATTTCTCAGAAATATTCTCTCCAATAAACAAATTATGTGGGGAAAGGTGTGTGTGTGTGTGTGGGGAAAGGTGTGTGTGTGTGGGGAAAGGTGTGTGTGTGTGTGTGTGTGGGGAAAGGTGTGTGTGTGTGTGTGGGGAAAGGTGTGTGTGTGTGTGTGTGTGTGTGTGTGTGTGTGTGTGTGTGTGTGTGTGTGTGTGTGTGTGTGTGTGTGTGTGGGGGAAAGGTGTGTGTGTGTGTGTGTGTGTGTATAGTGTGTGTGTGTGTGTGTGTGTGTGTGTGTGTGTGTGTGTGTGTGTGTGTGTGTGTGTGTGTGTGTGTGTCATCTGTTAATTTATCCCTATCATTATGGAATGTTGACACACATTTAAGACGTTTAAGTGTCACACTTATGTAAAGAGATCACACACACACACACACACACACACACACACACACACACACACACACACACACACACACCTGTGTAATCTTCTCTGAATGTCAGTTCCTCCCCTGCAGGTCGACGCCCTACTTTGCATATTGGCAGAAATGTGTGCTGTCATGTCAGGTGTGTGTGTGTGTGTGTGTGTGTGTGTGTGTGTGTGTGTGTGTGTGTGTGTGTGTGTGTGTGTGTGTACAGTGCTCTAAAGTTATATAAAATGTCTAGGTGTGTTTCACAAGAGAAACAAAGAGACATTTTGAGCTACCGTGTGGCGCAGCGATGTCACTACAGACCCTGGTTCGATTCCTGACTGTAATCACAGCGGTCTAAGACTCTGCATCTCGGGTGCGTGAGGCGTCACTACAGACCCTGGTTCGATTCCAGGCTGTATCACAGCGGTCTAAGGCACTGCATATCGGGTGCGTGAGGCATCACTACAGACCCTGGTTCTATCCCGGGCTGCATCTCAGTGCTAGAGGCGTCACTACAGACCCTGGTTCTATCCCGGGCTGTATCTCAGTGCTAGAGGCGTCACTACAGACCCTGGTTCTATCCCGGGCTGTATCTCAGTGCTAGAGGCGTCACTACAGACCCTGGTTCTATCCCGGGCTGTATCTCAGTGCTAGAGGCGTCACTACAGACCCTCGTTTGAATCGAATGAATGAATTTGTTCCTGAGGTCAGACATTGTTAGAGCTGTTATGGTCCTGAGGTCACACATTGTTAGAGCTGTCATGGTCCTGAGGTCAGACATTGTTAGAGCTGTTATGGTCCTGAGGTCACACATTGTTAGAGCTCCTCATGGTCCTGAGGTCACACATTGTTAGAGCTCCTCATGGTCCTGAGGTCACACATTGTTAGAGCTGTTATGGTCCTGAGGTCACACATTGTTAGAGCTCCTCATGGTCCTGAGGTCACACATTGTTAGAGCTGTTATGGTCCTGAGGTCACACATTGTTAGAGCTGTTATGGTCCTGAGGTCACACATTGTTAGAGCTCCTCATGGTCCTGAGGTCACACATTGTTAGAGCTGTTATGGTCCTGAGGTCACACATTGTTAGAGCTGTTATGGTCCTGAGGTCACACATTGTTAGAGCTGTTATGGTCCTGAGGTCACACATTGTTAGAGCTCCTCGTGGTCCTGAGGTCACACATTGTTAGAGCTGTTATGGTCCTGAGGTCACACATTGTTAGAGCTCCTCGTGGTCCTGAGGTCACACATTGTTAGAGCTGTTATGGTCCTGAGGTCACACATTGTTAGAGCTGTTATGGTCCTGAGGTCACACATTGTTAGAGCTGTTATGGTCCTGAGGTCACACATTGTTAGAGCTCCTCGTGGTCCTGAGGTCACACATTGTTAGAGCTGTTATGGTCCTGAGGTCACACATTGTTAGAGCTGTTATGGTCCTGAGGTCACACATTGTTAGAGCTGTTATGGTCCTGAGGTCACACATTGTTAGAGCTGTTATGGTCCTGAGGTCACACATTGTTAGAGCTCCTCGTGGTCCTGAGGTCACACATTGTTAGAGCTGTTATGGTCCTGAGGTCACACATTGTTAGAGCTCCTCATGGTCCTGAGGTCACACATTGTTAGAGCTGTTATGGTCCTGAGGTCACACATTGTTAGAGCTCCTCATGGTCCTGAGGTCACACATTGTTAGAGCTCCTCATGGTCCTGAGGTCACACATTGTTAGAGCTCCTCATGGTCCTGAGGTCACACATTGTTAGAGCTCCTCATGGTCCTGAGGTCACACATTGTTAGAGCTCCTCATGGTCCTGAGGTCACACATTGTTAGAGCTCCTCATGGTCCTGAGGTCACACATTGTTAGAGCTGTTATGGTCCTGAGGTCACACATTGTTAGAGCTGCTATGGTCCTGAGTGGTCCTGAGGTCACACATTGTTAGCAAGTCATCTCCACACATCACACACACACATCCCGGCATACACACACACACACCTCGCACGCAGTTGTGTGTGTACGCGTGTGTGTGTTTGGGCGGGGGTTCTCTGTGTTGTCTCTAGCAGCCTGTTGGGAGTGTGCTTCCTCTCCAGGGTTCACAAATACCCTGCCGACGCCCCTGTGTCTGTGTGTCTGTCTGTCTGTCTGTCTGTCTGTCGTTTAACAGAGAGTCTGTCTGTCTGTCTGTCTGTCTGTCTGTCTGTCTGTCTGTCTGTCTGTCTGTCTGTCTGTCTGTCGTTTAACAGAGAGTCTATCTGTCTGTCTGTCTGTCTGTCTGTCTGTCTGTTGTTTAACAGAGAGTCTGTCCTGTCTGTCTGTCTGTCTGTCGGTCTGTCTGTCTGTCTGTCTGTCTGTCTGTCTGTCTGTCTGTCTGTCTGTCTGTCTGTCTGTCTGTCTGTCTGTCTGTCTGTCTGTCTGTCTGTCTGTCGTTTAACAGAGAGTCTGTCTGTCTGTCATTTAACAGAGAGTCTGTCTGTCTGTCTGTCTGTCTGTCTGTCTGTCTGTCTGTCTGTCTGTCTGTCTGTCTGTCGTTTAACAGAGAGTCTGTCTGTCTGTCTGTCTGTCTGTCTGTCTGTCTGTCTGTCTGTCTGTCGTTTAAATGAGAGTCTGTCTGTCTGTCTGTCTGTCTGTCTGTCTGTCTTAACAGAGAGTCTGTCTGTCTGTCGTTTAAATGAGTCTGTCTGTCTGTCTGTCTGTTGTTTAACAGAGAATCTGTCTGTCTGTGTCTGTCGTTTAACAGAGAATCTGTCTGTCTGTCTGTCTGTCTGTCTGTCTGTCTGTCTGTCTGTCTGTCTGTCTGTCTGTCTGTCTGTCTGTCTGTCTGTCTAACAGAGAATCTGTCCTGTCTGTCTGTCTGTCTTTCTGTCTGTTGTTTAACAGAAAATCTGTCCTGTCTGTCTGTCTATTGTTTTCCTCTGAGGTGACCCTCCCAGCCCTAAAGAGAGAGAATAGATACCCCTAACACAATCTCCTCTAACACAATCTGCTCTAACACAATCTCCTCTAACACAATCTGTCCTAACACAATCTGCTCTAACACAATCTGCTCTACACTAATCTGTCCTAACACAATCTGCTCTAACACAATCTGCTCTACACTAATCTGTCCTAACACAATCTGCTCTAACATAATCTGCTCTAACACAATCTGTCCTAACACAATCTGCTCTAACACAATCTGCTCTAACACAATCTGCTCTAACACAATCTGTCTGTCTGAGAGAGCAGAAGGACAGAGGGGGGAGGAGAGAGAGAGGGGGGGCAGAAGGAGGGAGAGAGAGGGGGGCAGAAGGAGAGAGGGGGGAGAGAGAGAGAGGGGGGCAGAAGGAGGGAGCGAGTTGGGGGCAGAAGGAGAGAGAGGGGGGGCAGAGGGAGAGAGAGGGGGGCAGAAGGAGAAAGGGGGGTGGCAGAAGGAGGGAGAGAGAGAGGGGGGGAGGGCAGAAGGAGAGAGGGGGGGCAGGAGAGGGGAGAGAGAGGGGGCAGAAGGAGAGAGGGAGGGGGCAGAGGGAGAGAGAGAGGGGGGCAGAAGGTGGGAGAGGGGGGTGGCAGAAGGAGAGAGAGAGGGAGGGGGCAGAGGGAGAGAGAGGGGGGGCAGAAGGAGAGAGAGGGGAGGGGGGGCAGAAGGAGGGAGAGAGAGGGGGCAGAAGGAGGGAGAGAGAGAGAGAGGAGAGAGAGAGGGGGGCAGAAGGAGGGAGAGAGAGTGGGGGCAGAAGGAGAGAGAGGGGGGGCAGAAGGAGGGAGAGTGAGAGGGGGGCAGAAGGAGGGAGAGAGAGGGGGGCAGAAGGAGGGAGAGAGAGAGGTGGGGCAGAAGGAGGGAGAGAGAGAGGTGGGGCAGAAGGAGGGAGAGAGGGGGGCAGAAGGAGAGAGAGAGGGGGGGGCAGAAGGAGAAAGGGGGTGGCAGAAGGAGGGAGAGAGAGAGGGGGGCAGAAGGAGGGAGAGAGGGGGGGCAGAAGGAGGGAGAGAGAGTGGGGGCAGAAGGAGAGAGAGGGGGGCAGAAGGAGGGAGAGTGAGAGGGGGCAGAAGGAGGGAGAGAGAGAGGGGGCAGAAGGAGGGAGAGAGAGAGGTGGGGCAGAAGGAGGAGGAGAGAGAGGGGGGCAGAAGGAGAGAGAGGGGGCAGAAGGAGGGAGAGAGAGAGAGAGAGAGGGAGAGAGAGAGGGGGGCAGAAGGAGGGAGAGAGAGGGGGGCAGAAGGAGAGAGAGGGGGGCAGAAGGAGAGAGAGAGGGGGCAGAAGGAGAGAGAGAGGGGGGCCAGAAGGAGAGAGAGAGGGGGGCAGAAGGAGAGAGAGGGGGCAGAAGGAGAGAGAGGGGGGCAGAAGGAGAGAGGGGGGCATAACCAACAAAAACAGGTCACATCTCCAGCAGCTCTGTCTCACGCTGGTGTTCATGTACATGGTAGGCTTGGAGGGGACTCCTACGGTAGGTTCTCCTATTGCTCATCTCTTGGCAGTAGTACTATAGACTACTTTATCACTGACCTCAACCCAGAGTCTCTCAGAGCGTTCACAGTCAGCCCACTGACCTCAACCCAGAGTCTCTCAGAGCGTTCACAGTCAGCCCACTGACCTCAACCCAGAGTCCCTCAGAGCGTTCACAGTCAGCCCACTGACCTCAACCCAGAGTCTCTCAGAGCGTTCACAGTCAGCCCACTGACCTCAACCCAGAGTCCCTCAGAGCGTTCACAGTCAGCCCACTGACCTCAACCCAGAGTCTCTCAGAGCGTTCACAGTCAGCCCACTGACCTCAACCCAGAGTCTCTCAGAGCGTTCACAGTCAGCCCACTGACCTCAACCCAGAGTCTCTCAGAGCGTTCACAGTCAGCCCACTGACCTCAACCCAGAGTCCCTCAGAGCGTTCACAGTCAGCCCACTGACCTCAACCCAGAGTCTCTCAGAGCGTTCACAGTCAGCCCACTGACCTCAACCCAGAGTCTCTCAGAGCGTTCACAGTCAGCCCACTGACCTCAACCCAGAGTCCCTCAGAGCGTTCACAGTCAGCCCACTGACCTCAACCCAGAGTCTCTCAGAGCGTTCACAGTCAGCCCACTGACACCCCTATCAGACCACAGCAAAATCACAGTCTACTTGAACAGAGCAATACTCAACCTACACACTATTAAGAGATGCTTTAGCAGGAAGGAAGGAAGGAAGGAAGGAAGGAAGGAAGGAAGGAAGGAAGGAAGGAAGGAAGGAAGGAAGGAAGGAAGGAAGGAAGGAAGGAAGGAAGGAAGGAAGGAAGGAAGGAAGGAAGGAAGGAAGGAAGGAAGGAAGGAAGGAAGGAAGGAAGGAAGGAAGGAAGGGTAGAAACAAGGGTAGAAGGGTAGAAATACAAAAAAACTGTTGGTCAACAAAAGAATCCAATCTCTCCTAGACAACTTCCTGAACTAAATGTTTCCCCTGCAACAGTGAAGGTAATAAACTTAGCAGTAGGAAGCCTGGACTAAATGTTTCCCCTGCAACAGTGAAGATGTAATGGAAGCCTGAACTAAATGTTTCCCCTGCAACAGTGAAGGTAATAAACTTAGCAGTAGGAAGCCTGGACTAAATGTTTCCCCTGCAACAGTGAAGATGTAATGGAAGCCTGGGCTAAATGTTTCCCCTGCAACAGTGAAGATGTAATGGAAGCCTGGACTAAATGTTTCCCCTGCAACAGTGAAGATGTAATGGAAGCCTGAACTAAATGTTTCCCCTGCAACAGTGAAGATGTAATGGAAGCCTGGACTAAATGTTTCCCCTGCAACAGTGAAGATGTAATGGAAGCCTGGACTAAATGTTTCCCCTGCAACAGTGAAGATGTAATGGAAGCCTGGACTAAATGTTTCCCCTGCAACAGTGAAGATGTAATGGAAGCCTGGACTAAATGTTTCCCCTGCAACAGTGAAGATGTAATGGAAGCCTGGACTAAATGTTTCCCCTGTTTCCCCCCCTGCAACAGTGAAATGTTTCCCCTGATGAAGATGTAATGGAAGCCTGGACTAAATGTTTCCCTGCAGAAGCAGTGCAAACATTCTGGATGGAGCTAAATTCTGTTTTCTAGCAGCTAACATTCTAGCAAGTGAAGATGTAAACATGGAGCTAACATTCTGGCCTGGACTAAATGTTTCCCTAACATGCAACATTCTAGCAGCTGAAGATGTAACATGGAAGCCTGGACTAAATGATTCCCCTGCAACAGTGAAGATGTAATTCTGGAAGCCTGGAGCTAAATGTTTCCCATTCTAGCAAACATGAAGATGTAACATGCAGCTAACATTCTAGAAGCCTTCTGGTGCTAACATTTAAACATTCAGCTAACATTCTAGCAGCTAACATTCTAGCAGCTAACATTCTGGCAGCTAACATTATAGCAGCTAACATTCTGGCAGCTAACATTCTGGCAGCTAACATTCTAGCAGCTAACATTCTAGCAGCTAACATTCTAGCAGCTAACATTCTAGCAGCTAACATTCTAGCAGCTAACATTCTAGCAGCTAACATTCTAGCAGCTAACATTCTAGCAGCTAACATTCTGGCAGCTAACATTCTAGCAGCTAACATTCTAGCAGCTAACATTCTGGCAGCTAACATTCTAGCAGCTAACATTCTAGCAGCTAACATTCTAGCAGCTAACATTCTGGCAGCTAACATTCTGGCAGCTAACATTCTGCTAACATTCTGGCAGCTAACATTCTAGCAGCTAACATTCTAGCAGCTTCTGGCAGCTAACATTCTACAACATTCTAGCAGCTAACATTCTAGCAGCTAACAACATTCTAACATTCTAGCAGCTAACATTCTAGCAGCTAACATTCTGCAGCTAACAGCAGCTAACATTCTAGCTAACATTCTAGCAGCTAACATTCTAGCAGCTAACATTCTAGCAGCTAACATTCTAGCAGCTAACATTCTAGCAGAAAACTGAAGAAAACTAACAACATTAATAAATGGTTTTGATGAAGAATGCTAAAGAAATTAAGAAACTTTTTCCAACCAAAAACATAGAGACCCAGAAAACCTGAGTCTACGCCTTCAACTATGGTGAATCACTAAAACAATACAGAAATACACTACGGAAAAAGAAGGAACAGCATGTCAGAAATCAGCTCAATGCAATTGAAGAATCCATAGACTCCAACCACTTCTGGGAAAATTGGAAAACACTAAACAAACAACAACACGAAGAATTATCTATCCAAAATGGAGATGTCTGGGTAAACCACTTCTCCAATCTGATTGGCTCTATTTTTTATTTATTTATTATTTATATCAACCTTTATTTAACTAGCCAAGTCAGTTAATTAAGAACAAATTCTTATTTACAATGACGGTCTACCCCGGACAAAACCTTAACCCGGACGACGCTGCCGGGTTGTGATACAAGCCTGGAATCGAACCAGGGTCTGTAGTGACGCCTCTAGCACTGAGATGGAGTGCCTTAGACCGCTGTGATACAAGCCTGGAATCGAACCAGGGTCTGTAGTGACGCCTCTAGCACTGAGATGGAGTGCCTTAGACCGCTGTGATACAAGCCTGGAATCGAACCAGGGTCTGTAGTGACGCCTCTAGCACTGAGATGGAGTGCCTTAGACCGCTGTGATACAAGCCTGGAATCGAACCAGGGTCTGTAGTGACGCCTCTAGCACTGAGATGGAGTGCCTTGAGACATTAAACATTGGAATCGAACCAGGGTCTGTAGTGACCCAGTACTGAGATGGAGTGCCTTAGACCCCTGTGAACAAGCCTGGAATCGAACAGGGTCTGTAAACACTGAGATGGAGTGCCTGAACCAGCAAAACAGATGGGTTCTCTTATAGTCAGCTATTAAACACTACCTGAACCCACTGGATTCTCCAATTACATTAAACACTGCCTGAACCCACTGGATTCTCTAATTACATTAAACACTACCTGAACCCACTGGATTCTCTAATTACATTAAACACTACCTGAACCCACTGGATTCTCTAATTACATTAAACACTACCTGAACCCACTGGATTCTCCAATTACATTAAACACTACCAGAACCCACTTGATTCTCTAATTACATTAAACACTGCCTGAACCCACTGGATTCTCCAATTACATTAAACACTACCTGAACCCACTGGATTCTCTAATTTCATTGAATGAACTTCTCCACAGGACAAAAAAATACAAACCCTCCAACCCAAAAAGGCCTGTGGTGTTGATGGTATCCTTCATGAAATGATGAAATATACCGACCACAAATTCCAATAGGCTATACTTAAACTCTTTACCATCATCCTAAGCTCTGGCATCTTCCCCAATATTTGGAACCAAGCCCTGATCCAATCCACAAAAGTGGAGACAAATTTGACCCCAACAATTACAGTGGAATCTGCGTCAACAGTAACCTCTGGAAAAATCCTCTACAGTGTCATTAACAGCAGTACGTTTCCTCGGCGAAAACAAATGTCCTGAGCAGATGTCAAATTGGCTTCTTATCAAAATAGCATACGACAGACCACGTATTCACCCTGCACACCTAATGTCAAATTGGCTTCCTATCATATGACATTATAAAATCCATGTACACAAACAAGTGAGCAATTATGGCAAAAAAAACAAAAAAAAATCTTTCCACAGGGCCGTTGGAGTGAGACAGGGATGCATCTTGAGCCCCACCCTCTTCAACATACTTATGTATTGTCAGGTATACTCCCCTCTCCGGGCGCTCGAGGTCACCAAGCTGCTCATTGTCACGCACACCTGCGTTTCATCAAACTCAGCTGGCCTCACCTGCCTGATTAACCTTCCCTGTATCTGTCACTCCCTTTTGGTTCTTTCCTCAGGCGTTATTGTTTGTGTTTCATGTTTTGTTCCTCGTGTTATTAATTATTAAGTCACTCCCTGTACTTGCTTCTCGACTCCCAGCGTACACCCTATATAGAATCCCTACTAGAATCTGAAGTCAAATGTTTACTGTTTGCTGATGATCAGGTGCTTCTGTCCCCAACCAAGGAGGGCCTACAGCAACACCTACAGTGGAAGTCGGGAAGTTTACATACACCTTAGCCAAATACATTTTAAACTCTGTTTTTTTTCAATAAAAAAAATTCCCTGTTTTAGGTCAGTTAAGATCACCACTTTATTTTAAGAAAGTGAATTGTCAGAATAATGAAATGTCATCTCATTCCCAGTGGGTCAGAAGTTTTACACTCAATTAGTATTTGGTAGCATTGCCTTTATTAAATTGTTTAACTTGGGTCAAACGTTTCTGGTAGCCTTCCACAAGCTTCCCACAATAAGTTGGGTGAATTTTGGCCCATTCCTCCTGACAGAGCTGGTGTAACTGAGTCAGGTTTGTAGGCCTCCTTGCTCGCACACACTTTTTTTCAGTTCTGCCCACATATTTTCTATAGGATTGAGGTCAGGGCTTTGGCCACTCCAATACCTTGACTTTGTTGTCCTTAAGCTATTTTGCCACAACTTTGGAAGTATGTTTGGGGTCATTGTCCATTTGGAAGACCCATTTGTTACCAAGCTTTAACTTCCTGACTGAATTATTAAAATCCAGAAAAGAGCCGTTAAATTCTACAACCACCTAAAAGGAAGCGATTCCCAAACCTTCCATAACAAAGCCATCACCTACAGAGAGATGAACCTGGAGAAGAGTCCCCTAAGCAAGCTGGTCCTTTTCTCATGATTTGGTTGGGTCTAATTGTGCTGCTGTCCTGGGGCTCTGTAGGGTGTGTTTGTGTTTGTGAACAGAGCCCCAGGACAGCAGCACAATTAGACCCAACCAAATCATGAGAAAACAAAAAAGATAATTACTTGACACATTGGAAAGAATTAACAAAAAAAACAGAGCAAACCAGAATGCTATTTGGCCCTAAACAGAGAGTACACAGTGGCAGAATACCTGACCACTGTGACTGACCCAAACTTAAGGAAAGCTTTGACTATGTACAGACTCAGTGAGCATAGCCTTGCTATTGAGAAAGGCCACCGTAGGCAGACATGGCTCTCAAGAGAAGACAGACTATGTGCAACACTGCCCACAAAACGAGGTGGAAACTGAGCTGCACTTCCTAACCTCCTGCCCAATGTATGACCATATTAGAGACACATGTTTCCCTCAGATTACACAGACCCACAAAGAATTCAAAAAAATTATCACATTTTTTTTCAACCACAGCAACAAGATGTGTGACCTGTTGCCAAGTGAAGAACAAACACCATTGTAAATAAAAACCCATATTTATGCTTACTTATTTTCCCTTTTGGACTTCAACTATTTGCACATAAACTATAATATAACATTTGAAACGCTATATCTATGTCCTTTGAAATTATGTAATGTTTATTGTTTTTTAAATGGATTTAACCAGGCAAGTCAGTTAAGAACAAATTCTTATTTTCAATGGGGTTGGCCCTAGGATCAGTAGGTTAACTGCCTGTTCAGGGGCAGAACAACAGATTTGTACCTTGTCAGCTCGGGGATTTGAACTTGCAACCTTCCGGTTACTAGTCCAACGCTCTAACCACTAGGCTACCCTGCCGCCCCGTGACTATTGGTACTTTTTCCACCACAGGCAATGTAAACACATGTTTTCCATGCCAATAACACCATTATGAATTGAGAGAAATAATATGACATTTGAAATGTCTTAATTATTTTTTTGTAACTTTTGTAAGTGTAATGTTTACTTTACATTGTTACATTTCACTTTTGTTTAATCTATTTTACTTGCTTTTGGCAATGTAAATATACGTTTTTCCATGCCAATAAAGCCCTTGTGTTGAGAGAGAGAGAGAAAGAAAGAGAGAGAGAGAGGGGTGTGTCAGTTACTATCTGCATTTCTTTCTTCTGACAGGGTGTGGTAGCCTGGCTTGGTATTTGTATCGTGTAGTACAATTTCGGCCACAAAATATGTGTGTTCTGCTATTATTATCCATTGTAATTGTATACACACATCAAAAGAACTGTAGGCCAAATATATATATATATATATATATATTATATATATATTTCATATTCTAGGCTATAATCTAATTCATGTTAGACAATTGTTCTTCGTGATTCACTTGACCGCCCCTCTCCCTCTCTGTTTTAGTTCCTTGTGTGTCACGTCACACGTCCTGCTCTCGAGCTGACGCCCGCGTCACGCCCAAAAGTTTCCTCTTCTCTTCTCTGTTAATATAAAAGGCGCACACCACCCCGCCCGAGCCGAGCCGACCGGACCCGACCCCACCCCTCGTCTCCCCTGCGAAAACCACTCCAGTCCCGCCCTACGCCACGGTCATGTGACACGCTCAACAACGCACTCGCTGTCTCCGGAGAAATAGAGGAGAAGAAGAAGAATTTCGTAACCGGGGGAAGTTTTGTTTCCGTGCCAGTCCCGACTATCTGTCATTTGGAGTTTTTGTTGTTTTCCAAACGGCGATCGGTTAACCAATACGTGTGACACGGTTTTGTTATTTTCGACTGCGACACTTTTTTTTAACAGAACGAAATTTAAAACGGATTTATTTTTTTAATTTTTTTATTTTTTTACCTTCCGCACGGAGACAGTTACTAAGAGATTTAAACAACGGGAATAATTCACCAACAAACACACAATATTCTCCATTGTAAAGTAAGTTTTTCTTCTTCTTCAAATTCTGTTTTTTTGACTGAAATCTAAACACTGAAATCATTTAGGCTACAATGTTATTTATGTTAACATAGGTGATTTGCTTCTACTTTATGTTAGATAGCGGGTTAATAAATTGGTGATGGGCTTCTACTTCGTGTTAGATAGCTGGTTAATAAATTGGTGATTGGTATAATCTTGTTATAGTCTTGTCATACGAACTGTGTTACTTGTGTGATGATTGACATGATTGAAGCGCGTCGTCAACACAACGTGTAAATCAGGCATAGTCTAATTAATGTAACGTAGTCTAGTGTTATGTCCGTGATCGAGTGGGCCATTTGGACACACACACACACACACACACACACACACACACAAACAGTAGGTGTCCTTTAACATTACTGCCTGTGCGTTCCTGCGTTCTAGAGTGTGTGTGTGTGTGTGTGAGTGTGTGTGTGTGTGAGTGTGTGTGTGTGGTGGAAAACGTATTCAATTGTCATACTTGAGTAAAAGTAAAGATACCTTAGAAAATGACTTAACTAAAAGTCACCCAGTAAAATGCTACTTGAGTAAAAGTATTTGGGTTTTTAAATATACTTAAGAATCAAAAGTAAAAGTATGAATAATAAAATGAAATAAATCCTTATATATTAAGCAAACCAGATGACACAATTGTATTGTTGTTTTAAAAAAGAAAGGAAAGTTTACTGATAGCCAGGGGCCACACTCCAACACTCAGACATAATTTACAAACAAAGCATTTCTGTTTAGTGAGTCTGCCAGATCAGAGGCAGTAGGGATGACCAGGGATGTTCTCTGTTTAGTGAGTCCTCCAGATCAGAGGCAGTAGGGATGACCAGGGATGTTCTCTGTTTAGTGAGTCCTCCAGATCAGAGGCAGTAGGGATGACCAGGGATGTTCTCTGTTTAGTGAGTCCTCCAGATCAGAGGCAGTAGGGATGACCAGGGATGTTCTCTGTTTAGTGAGTCCTCCAGATCAGAGGCAGTAGGGATGACCAGGGATGTTCTCTGTTTAGTGAGTCCTCCAGATCAGAGGCAGTAGGGATGACCAGGGATGTTCTCTGTTTAGTGAGTCCTCCAGATCAGAAGCAGTAGGGATGACCAGGGATGTTCTCTGTTTAGTGAGTCCTCCAGATCAGAGGCAGTAGGGAGGACCAGGGATGTTCTCTGTTTAGTGAGTCCTCCAGATCAGAGGCAGTAGGGATGACCAGGGATGTTCTCTGTTTAGTGAGTCCTCCAGATCAGAGGCAGTAGGGACGACCAGGGATGTTCTCTGTTTAGTGAGTCCTCCAGATCAGAGGCAGTAGGGATGACCAGGGATGTTCTCTGTTTAGTGAGTCCTCCAGATCAGAGGCAGTAGGGATGACCAGGGATGTTCTCTGTTTAGTGAGTCCTCCAGATCAGAGGCAGTAGGGATGACCAGGGATGTTCTCTGTTTAGTCAGTCCTCCAGATCAGAGGCTGTAGGGACGACCAGGGACGTTCTCTGTTTAGTGAGTCCTCCAGATCAGAGGCAGTAGGGATGACCAGGGATGTTCTCTGTTTAGTGAGTCCTCCAGATCAGAGACAGTAGGGATGACCAGGGATGTTCTCTGTTTAGTGAGTCCTCCAGATCAGAGGCAGTAGGGATGACCAGGGATGTTCTCTGTTTAGTGAGTCCTCCAGATCAGAGGCAGTAGGGACGACCAGGGATGTTCTCTGTTTAGTGAGTCCTCCAGATCAGAGGCAGTAGGGATGACCAGGGATGTTCTCTGTTTAGTGAGTCCTCCAGGTCAGAGGCAGTAGAGATGACCAGGGATGTTCTCTGTTTAGTGAGTCCTCCAGATCAGAGGCAGTAGGGATGACCAGGGATGTTCTCTGTTTAGTGAGTCCTCCAGATCAGAGGCAGTAGGGATGACCAGGGATGTTCTCTGTTTAGTGAGTCCTCCAGATCAGAGGCAGTAGGGATGACCAGGGGTGTTCTCTGTTTAGTGAGTCCTCCAGATCAGAGGCAGTAGGGATGACCAGGGATGTTCTCTGTTTAGTGAGTCCTCCAGATCAGAGGCAGTAGGGATGACCAGGGATGTTCTCTGTTTAGTGAGTCCTCCAGATCAGAGGCAGTAGGGATGACCAGGGATGTTCTCTGTTTAGTGAGTCCTCCAGATCAGAGGCAGTAGGGATGACCAGGGGTGTTCTCTGTTTAGTGAGTCCTCCAGATCAGAGGCAGTAGGGATGACCAGGGATGTTCTCTGTTTAGTGAGTCCTCCAGATCAGAGGCAGTAGGGATGACCAGGGATGTTCTCTGTTTAGTGAGTCCTCCAGGTCAGAGGCAGTAGAGATGACCAGGGATGTTCTCTGTTTAGTGAGTCCTCCAGATCAGAGGCAGTAGGGATGACCAGGGATGTTCTCTGTTTAGTGAGTCCTCCAGATCAGAGGCAGTAGGGATGACCAGGGATGTTCTCTGTTTAGTGAGTCCTCCAGATCAGAGGCAGTAGGGATGACCAGGGGTGTTCTCTGTTTAGTGAGTCCTCCAGATCAGAGGCAGTAGGGATGACCAGGGATGTTCTCTGTTTAGTGAGTCCTCCAGATCAGAGGCAGTAGGGATGACCAGGGATGTTCTCTGTTTAGTGAGTCCTCCAGATCAGAGGCAGTAGGGATGACCAGGGATGTTCTCTGTTTAGTGAGTCCTCCAGATCAGAGGCAGTAGGGATGACCAGGGGTGTTCTCTGTTTAGTGAGTCCTCCAGATCAGAGGCAGTAGGGATGACCAGGGATGTTCTCTGTTTAGTGAGTCCTCCAGATCAGAGGCAGTAGGGATGACCAGGGATGTTCTCTGTTTAGTGAGTCCTCCAGGTCAGAGGCAGTAGAGATGACCAGGGATGTTCTCTGTTTAGTGAGTCCTCCAGATCAGAGGCAGTAGGGATGACCAGGGATGTTCTCTGTTTAGTGAGTCCTCCAGATCAGAGGCAGTAGGGATGACCAGGGATGTTCTCTGTTTAGTGAGTCCTCCAGGTCAGAGGCAGTAGAGATGACCAGGGATGTTCTCTTGATAAGTGTGTGAATCGGACCCTTTTCCTGTCAAAATGTATTGAGTACTTTTGGGTATCAGAGAAAATGTATTGAGTAAGAGGTACACCATACAGGTCTATGTTGATGGATCTACAGCTCTATGTTGGTGGATCTACAGCTCTATGTTGATAGGTCTATGTTGATGGATCTACAGCTCTATGTTGATGGATCTACAGGTCTATGTTGATGGATCTACAGCTCTATGTTGATAGGTCTATGTTGATGGATCTACAGGTCTATGTTGATGGATCTACAGGTCTATGTTGGTGGATCTACAGCTCTATGTTGATGGATCTACAGGTCTATGTTGATGGATCTACAGCTCTATGTTGATGGATCTACAGCTCTATGTTGGTGGATCTACAGCTCTATGCTGATGGATCTACAGATCTATGTTGATGGATCTACAGGTCTATGTTGATGGATCTACAGCTCTATGTTGATGGATCTACAGCTCTATGTTAATGGATCTACAGCTCTATGTTAATGGATCTACAGGTCTATGTTGATGGATCTACAGCTCTATGTTGATGGATCTACAGGTCTATGTTGATGGATCTACAGCTCTATGTTAATGGATCTACAGCTCTATGTTGGTGGCTCTACGGGTCTATGTTGGTGGATCTACAGCTCTATGTTGGTGGCTCTACGGGTCTATGTTGATGGATCTACAGCTCTATGTTGGTGGCTCTACGGGTCTATGTTGGTGGATCTACAGGTCTATGTTGATGGATCTACAGCTCTATGTTGATGGATCTACAGGTCTATGTTGATGGATCTACAGGTCTACGTTGATGGATCTACAGGTCTATGTTGGTGGATCTACAGCTCTATGTTGGTGGCTCTACGGGTCTATGTTGATGGATCTACAGCTCTATGTTGATGGATCTACAGCTCTATGTTGATGGATCTACAGGTCTATGTTGATGGATCTACAGGTCTATGTTAATGGATCTACAGCTCTATGTTAATGGATCTACAGATCTATGTTAATGGATCTACAGATCTATGTTGATGGATCTACAGCTCTATGTTAATGGATCTACAGCTCTATGTTGATGGATCTACAGCTCTATGTTGATGGATCTACAGATCTATGTTGATGGATCTACAGGTCTATGTTGATAGGTCTACAGATCTATGTTGGTGTATCTACAGGTCTATGTTGATGGATCTACAGATCTATGTTGGTGGATCTACAGATCTATGTTGATGGATCTACAGCTCTATGTTGGTGGATCTACAGCTCTATGCTGATGGATCTACAGGTCTATGTTAATGGATCTACAGGTCTATGTTGATGGATCTACAGATCTATGTTGGTGGATCTACAGGTCTATGTTAATGGATCTAGAGGTCTATGTTAATGGATCTACAGCTCTATGTTGATGGATCTACAGGTCTATGTTGATGGATCTACAGGTCTATGTTAATGGATCTACAGCTCTATGTTAATGGATCTACAGCTCTATGTTGGTGGCTCTACGGGTCTATGTTGGTGGATCTACAGCTCTATGTTGGTGGCTCTACGGGTCTATGTTGATGGATCTACAGCTCTACGTTGGTGGCTCTACGGGTCTATGTTGGTGGATCTACAGCTCTATGTTAATGGATCTACAGGTCTATGTTGATGGATCTACAGGTCTATGTTGGTGGATCTACAGCTCTATGTTGATGGATCTACAGCTCTATGTTGATGGATCTACAGATCTATGTTGATGGATCTACAGCTCTTTATTGTATAACTCTTTTGCCGCTAATTGGTCTTTCGACCAATCACAGCCTCTGTGTTGATTTGGACTATCCCGTAGCCTGATCTATAGTCTACTGGTATTGTACTCTATGGTTCTACCCTCTATCTCTGTTGAACAGCGGCAGGTAGTCTAGTGGTTAGAGTGTAGAGGCGGCAGGGTAGCCTAGTGGTTAGAGTGTAGAGGCGGCAGGGTAGCCTAGTGGTTAGAGTGTAGAGGCGGCAGGGTAGCCTAGTGGTTAGAGTGTAGAGGAGGTAGGTAGCCTAGTGGTTAGAGTGTAGAGGCGGCGGGTAGCCTAGTGGTTAGAGTGTGGAGGAGGTAGGTAGTCTAGTGGTTAGAGTGTAGAGGAGGCAGGTAGTCTAGTGGTTAGAGTGTAGGGGTGGCAGGTAGTCTAGTGGTTAGAGTGTAGGGGTGGCAGGTAGTCTAGTGGTTAGAGTGTAGAGGAGGCAGGGTAGTCTAGTGGTTAGAGTGTAGAGGTGGCAGGGTAGCCTAGTGGTTAGAGTGTAGAGGTGGCAGGGTAGCCTAGTGGTTAGAGTGTAGAGGAGGCAGGTAGCCTAGTGGTTAGAGTGTAGAGGCGGCAGGGTAGCCTAGTGGTTAGAGTGTAGAGGAGGTAGGTAGCCTAGTGGTTAGAGTGTAGAGGCGGCGGGTAGCCTAGTGGTTAGAGTGTGGAGGAGGTAGGTAGTCTAGTGGTTAGAGTGTAGAGGAGGCAGGTAGTCTAGTGGTTAGAGTGTAGGGGTGGCAGGTAGTCTAGTGGTTAGAGTGTAGGGGTGGCAGGTAGTCTAGTGGTTAGAGTGTAGAGGAGGCAGGGTAGTCTAGTGGTTAGAGTGTAGAGGTGGCAGGGTAGCCTAGTGGTTAGAGTGTAGAGGTGGCAGGGTAGCCTAGTGGTTAGAGTGTAGAGGAGGCAGGTAGCCTAGTGGTTAGAGTGTAGAGGAGGTAGGTAGCCTAGTGGGTAGAGTGTAGAGGTGGCAGGGTAGCCTAGTGGTTAGAGTGTAGAGGAGGTAGGTAGCCTAGTGGGTAGAGTGTAGAGGCGGCAGTTAGCCTAGTGGTTAGAGTGTAGAGGTGGCAGGGTAGCCTAGTGGTTAGAGTGTAGAGGAGGCAGGTAGCCTAGTGGTTAGAGTGTAGAGGAGGCAGGTAGTCTAGTGGTTAGAGTGTAGAGGAGGCAGGTAGCCTAGTGGTTAGAGGGGCGGCAGGTAGCCTAGTGGTTAGAGGGGCGGCAGGTAGCCTAGTGGTTAGAGGGGCGGCAGGTAGCCTAGTGGTTAGAGGGGCGGCAGGTAGCCTAGTGGTTAGAGTGTAGAGGCGGCAGGTAGCCTAGTGGTTAGAGTGTAGGGGCGGCAGGTAGCCTAGTGGTTAGAGTGTAGAGGAGGTAGGTAGCCTAGTGGGTAGAGTGTAGAGGAGGTAGGTAGCCTAGTGGGTAGAGTGTAGAGGTGGCAGGGTAGCCTAGTGGTTAGAGTGTAGAGGAGGTAGGTAGCCTAGTGGGTAGAGTGTAGAGGCGGCAGTTAGCCTAGTGGTTAGAGTGTAGAGGTGGCAGGGTAGCCTAGTGGTTAGAGTGTAGAGGAGGCAGGGTAGCCTAGTGGTTAGAGTGTAGAGGTGGCAGGGTAGCCTAGTGGTTAGAGTGTAGAGGAGGCAGGTAGCCTAGTGGTTAGAGTGTAGAGGAGGAAGGTAGTCTAGTGGTTAGAGTGTAGAGGAGGCAGGTAGTCTAGTGGTTAGAGTGTAGAGTGTAGAGGAGGCAGGTAGCCTAGTGGTTAGAGTGTAGAGGAGGCAGGTAGCCTAGTGGTTAGAGTGTAGAGGAGGCAGGTAGCCTAGTGGTTAGAGTGTAGAGGAGGCAGGTAGCCTAGTGGTTAGAGTGTAGAGGAGGCAGGTAGTCTAGTGGTTAGAGTGTAGAGGCGGCAGGTAGTCTAGTGGTTAGAGTGTAGAGGAGGCAGGTAGCCTAGTGGTTAGAGTGTAGAGGTGGCAGGTAGCCTAGTGGTTAGAGTGTAGAGGAGGCAGGTAGCCTAGTGGTTAGAGTGTAGAGGAGGCAGGTAGTCTAGTGGTTAGAGTGTAGAGGAGGCAGGTAGCCTAGTGGTTAGAGGGGCGGCAGGTAGCCTAGTGGTTAGAGGGGCGGCAGGTAGCCTAGTGGTTAGAGGGGCGGCAGGTAGCCTAGTGGTTAGAGGGGCGGCAGGTAGCCTAGTGGTTAGAGTGTAGGGGCGGCAGGTAGCCTAGTGGTTAGAGTGTAGGGGCGGCAGGTAGCCTAGTGGTTAGAGTGTAGGGGCGGCAGGTAGCCTAGTGGTTAGAGTGTAGGGGCGGCAGGTAGCCTAGTGGTTAGAGTGTAGGGGCGGCAGGTAGCCTAGTGGTTAGAGTGTAGGGGCGGCAGGTAGTCTAGTGGTTAGAGTGTAGAGGAGGCAGGTAGTCTAGTGGTTAGAGTGTAGAGGAGGCAGGTAGTCTAGTGGTTAGAGTGTAGAGGAGGCAGGTAGTCTAGTGGTTAGAGTGTAGGGGCGGCAGGTAGCCTAGTGGTTAGAGTGGAGGGGCGGCAGGTAGCCTAGTGGTTAGAGGAGGCAGGTAGCCTAGTGGTTAGAGGGGCGGCAGGTAGAATTGTGGTTAGATCGTTGGGGCGGCAGGTAGCCTAGTGGTTAGAGTGTAGGGGCGGCAGGTAGCCTAGTGGTTAGAGTGTAGGGGCGGCAGGTAGCCTAGTGGTTAGAGTGTAGGGGCGGCAGGTAGCCTAGTGGTTAGAGTGTAGAGGAGGCAGGTAGCCTAGTGGTTAGAGGGGCGGCAGGTAGCC